>NC_141930.1:23300016-23451531 GCF_057802395.1 Ceratotherium simum simum | reverse complement strand
TCTGATTACCATCATTGCATTACCTAATGCCTCTATCATGTCATATATTATCAATTCTTTTTTGTGGTGAGAACATTTAAGATCTAGTCTCTTAGCAACTTTCATGTAGATAATATAGGATGGTTAACTAAATCACAATGCTGTGCATTAAATCCCCAGAATTTATTCATCTTCTAACTACAAGTTTGTACCCTTCAACCAACATCTCTCCATTTCCCCCACCCTCTAGCCCCTGGTAACTGCCATTCTACTCTGTCTTTCTACAAGTTCACTTTTTTAGATTTCACATATAAGCAACAGCATACAGTATTTGTCTTTCTCTGTCTGACTTATCTCGCTTAGCATAATGCTCTCAAGGTCCATCCATATTGTTGCAAATGGCAGGATTTCCATCTTTGTCATGGCTGAATAATATTCCATTGTATAACTATACACTAATATTCTTTATCCATTCATCCATTATCAGACATTTAGGTTATTTCCATATCTTAGCTATTGTGAATAATGCTGCAATAAATATGGCAATAAATATGGGAGTGCAGATATCTTTCTGATATCATGTTTTCATTTTCTTTGGATATATACAGAGAAGTTGGATTGCTGTATTATATGATAGTTCTATTTTTAATTTGTTGAGGAATCTCCATACTGTTTTCCATAGTGGCTGCGCCAGTGTGCATTCCCACCAACAATGTGTGAGGGCTCCTGCAAAAGAGATTCTTGGACCCAATTCCAATGTGTGTGTCGAGGCTTCCACACACCAAGCAGTTCTCAGACACCCTGTTGGTGTCTGAGAATTCAACTCAATTCTGACACTATCTACCGGGAGATAGGATCAGATTCTACAAGTAAAGAGTTCAGTCCCACAAGACTGCCTTCCACTTCTGATGCACGCCACAAGTCCCGGTTGTTACCTGTGCTTTGGACTAACCGGCTACAAACTGGAGGTTCCAATGACCCCCAATGCCAATCTCAAGTCCAGGTTATTACCTATACTACTGATCAACTGGCTATAAATCAGAGCTTCCCATGCCTTTCTTCTTGGGTTCGATTAATTTACTAGAACAGCTCACAGAACTTTGGGAAATGTTTACCAGTGTATTAAAAGATATGATAAAGGATATAGATGAACATCCAGATGAAAGAGGTACATAGGGCAAACTATGAGGGAAGGGGGACAGAACTATCATGCCCTCTCCAGGTGCACCACTCTCCCAGCACCTCCATGTGTTCACCAGCGCTGAAGCTCTTCGAAAGAAAAAGGGTCAATGAGCGGTCCTTTTGGGGTTTTATGGAGTCCTCATTACATAGGCATGATCCACTAAGTCATTAGACATTGGCAATTTAGTCAGACTCAAGCCTTCCTTCCCTCCCCGGAATCAAGGGCTGGGATTGAAAGTTCCAGTCCTCTGATCACATGGCTGGTTCTCCTGGCAACCAGCCACCACCCTTGGGTGGGGTCCAAAAGTCACCTTCATTAACGTAACACAAAATTCCAAAGGTTTTGGGAGCTGTGTGCCAGGAACTGTGGGCGAAGACCACATGTATATGAGAAAGATGTGTTTGGTCGTATGAATGACCAAATATATATTTCTTATAAATCGCAATATCACTGCTCCTTTTTCTCCACATCCTCTCCAACCCATTTTAACAGGTGTGCGGTGATATCTCATTGTGCTTTTGATTTGCATTTCCCTAGTGATTAGTGGTGTTGAGCATCTTTTCATGTACTTTTTGGCAATTTGGATATCTTTGGAAAAATATTCAGTTCCTCTGCCCATTTTTTAATCGGATTTTTTTGTTATTGTTATTGAGTTGTATGAGTACTTTTTACATTTTGGATAATAACCTGCTATCAGATATATGGTTTACAAATATATGGTTTGCAACTATTTTCTCCTATTCTGTAGGTTGTCTTTTCATTTTGATGATTGTTTGTTTTCCTGTGCAGAAACTTTTTAGTTTGTTGTAGTCCCACTAGTAGTTGATTTTTGCTTTCATTGCTTGTGCTTTTGGTGTCATATCCAGAAAAATAGTTGCCAATACCAGTATCAAGGAGCTTTTTCCTTATATTTACTTCTAGGAGCTTTATGGTTTCAGGTCTTATGTTTAAGTCTTTGATTTATTTTGAGTTAATTTTTGTAACTGGTATAAGGCTCTAATTTCATTCTTTTGCATATAATTATCCAGTTTTTTCAACACCATTTATTGAAGAGACTACCTTTTCCCCATTGAGTATTCTTGGCTCCCTTGTCAAATATTAGTCGACTGTGTATGTGAGGGTTGATTTCTGAGCTCTTGGTTCTGTTCCACTGGTCTATGTGTCTGTTTTTATGCCAGTACCATACTGTTTTGATTACTATAGCTTTGTAATATAGTTTACAATCAAGAAGTGTCTGCTTCCAGCTTTGTTCTTTCTCAGGATTGCTTTGACTATTCAAGGGCTTTTGTGGTTCAGTGTACAGATCTTTTCACCTCCTTGGTTAAATTTATTCCTAAGTATTTTATTGTTTTCCCCCCAGTTTTATTGAGATATAATTGACATATAGCAGTATTTTAATGTTTATGATGCTACTGTAAATGGGATTGTTCTTTATTTCTTTGGATTGTTTTCTTCATTTCTTTTTCAGATATTTTGTTGTTAGTGTATAGAAACACAACTGACTTCTGTATGTTAATTTTATATCCTGCAACTTTACTGAATTCGTTTACTAATTCTAACAGTTTCTTGATGATCTTTAGGATTTTCTATATGTAAGATTATATCACATGCAAACAGAGGAAATTCTATTTCTTCCTTTCCAATTTGGATGCCATTTATTTCTTTTTCTTGCCTAATTGCTCTAGCTAGAACATCCAGTACTATACTGAATAGGAATGGTGAGAGTGGGCATCTTTGTCTTGTTCCTGATCTTAGAGGAAAAACTTTCAACCTTTCACTGTTAAGTATGATGTTAACTGTGGGCTTGTCAAATACATCCTTTATTATGTTGAAGTACGTTGCTTCTATAGGCAATTTCCTGAGAGCTTTTCTCATAAAAGGATGTTTAATTTTGTCAAAAGCTTTTTCTGCATCTACTGAGATGATCATATAATTTTTATCTTTCGTTCTATTAATGTGGTGTATCACGTTGATTGATTTGTGTATGTCGGAGCATCCTTGCATCTCAGGGATAAGTCCCATGTGATCATGATGTATTATCCTCTTAATATGCTGTTGAATTTGATTTGCTAGTATTTTCTTGAGAATTTTTGCGTCTATATTCATTAGGGCTATAGGCCTGTAGTTTTCTTTTCTTGAAGTGTCCTTATCTGGCTTTGGTATCAGGGTTATGCTGGCATCGTAAAATGAGTTTGGGATTGTTCCCTCCATTTCAAATTTTTGGAAGAGTTTGAGAAAGATTGGCATTAAGTCTTCTTTAAATATTTGATCTACTTTACCTGTGAAACATCTGGACCTGGGCTTTTCTTTGTTGGGAGGTTTTTGATTACTGCCTCACCATCTTCTTACTCATTATTGGTTTGTTTGGATTTTCTATTTCTTCATGATTCAGTCTTGGTAAGTTGTATGTTTTTGGGACTTTCTCTATTTTTTTCTAGGTTGTCCAATTTGTTGGCAGACAACTGTTCATAGTAGTCTCTTTTGATCCTTTGTATTTCTGTGGTATCAGTTGTAATGTCTCCTCTTTTATTTCTGATTTTATTTATTTGAGTCTTCTTTCTTTTTTTCTTATCTAGTCTAGCTAAAAGTTTGTAAATTTTGCTTATCTTTCCAAATAACCAGCTCTTTTTTTTGTTGTTGATTTTTTCTATTATTTTCTGGTCTTTGTTTCATTCATTTCCACTCAGATCTTTGTTATTTCCTTCCTTCTACTAACTTTGGGCATAGTTTGCTCTTTTCTTCTCTAGTTCCTTGAGGTGTAAACTTAGGTTGTTTATTTAAGATCTTATTACTTTCTTTTTTTCTTTTTGCTGAGGAATATTTGCCCTGAGCAAACATCTACTACCAATCTTCCTCTATTTTGTATGTGAGCCGCCACCACAGCATGGCCACTGACAGACGAGTGGTGTGGGTCTGTATCCAGGAACCAAACCTGGGCTGCAGAAGTGGAGTGCACCAAATTTAACCAGTAGGCCACTGGGGCTGGCCTCTTACTTTTTCTTAATATGTGCAATTATTGCTATAAACTTCCCTCTAAGAACTGCTTTAGCAGCAGCATCCCATAGGTTTTTTCTTTTTAATTATTGATGTTTTAATAGTTTTTAACATTGTGAAATTTTGGGTTGTACATTTTTGTTTGTCCATCACCATATATACAACTCCCTTCACCCCTTGTGCCCACCCCCCACCCCCATTGCCCCTGGTAACCACAATAGTTTTCTCCATCCATGTGTTGGTTTATATTCCACATATGAGTGAGATCATACAGTGTGTGTCTTTCTCCTTCTGGCTTATTTCACTTAACAGGCCCATCCATGTTGTTGCAAATGGGATGATTTTGTCTTTTTTTATGGCTGAGTAGTATATATTGTATATATATACCACAATTTCTTGATCCAGTCCTCAGTCGAGGGACACTTAGGTTGCTTCCACTTCTTGGCTATGGTGAATAATGCTGCAATGAACATAGGGGTGCATAAGCCTCTTTGGATTGTTGATTTCAGGTTCGTTGGATAGATTCCCAGTAGTGGGATCGCTGGATCATAGGGCATCTTTATTTTTAATTCTTTAAGGAATCTCCATACCGTTTTCCATAGAGGCTGCACCAGTTTGCATTCCCACCAGCTGTGTATGAGGGTTCCTGTTTCTCCACATCCTCTCCAACATTTGTCGTTTTTTGTCTTGGTGATTATAGCCATTCTAATGGGCGTAAGGTGATATCTTAGTGTTGTTTTAATTTGCATTTCCCTGATGATTAATGATGTTGAACATCTTTTCATGTGCCTATGGGCCATCTGTATATCTTCTTTGGAGAAGTGTCTGTTCATTTCCTCTCCCCATTTTTTGATTGGGTTGTTTGTTTTTTTGTTGTTCAGTTGCATGAGTTCTTTATATATTATGGAGATCAAACTCTTGTCAGATGTATGTTTTGCAAATATTCTCTCCCAGCTTGTGGGTTGTCTGTTCATCTTGATTCTGGTTTCATTTGTCTTGTAGAAGCTCTTTAATCTGATAAAGTCCCACTTGTTTATTTTTTCTTTAGTTTCCCTAGTCTGGGTAGTCATGTCATCTGAAAAGATTCCTTTATGACCAATGTCAAATAGTGTGTTGCCTATATTTTCTTCTATGAGTTTTATAGTTTCAGGGATCCATTTTGAGTTAATTTTTGAGAATGGCGATAGCACATGGTCCACTTTCATTCTTTTGCATGTGGCTGTCCAGTTTTCCCAGCACCATTTATTGAAGAGACTTTCCTTTCTCCATTGTATGTTCTTAGCTCCTTTGTCGAAAATTTGCTGTCCGTATATGTGTGGTTTTATTTCTGGGCTTTCAATTCTGTTCCATTGATCTGTGTGTCTGTTTTTGTACCAGTACCATGCTGTTTTGATTACTATTGCTTTGTAGTATGTTTTGAAGTCAGGGATTGTGATGCCTCCTGCTTTGTTCATTTTTCTTAGGATTTCTTTAGCTCTTCGGGGTCTTTTGTTGCCCCATATGAATTTTAGTATTCTTTTTTCTATTTCTGTGAAGAATGTCATTGGGATTCTGATTGGGATTGCATTGAATCTGTAGATTGCTTTAGGTAATACAGACATTTTAACTATGTTTATTCTTCCAATCCAAGTTCATGGGATATCTTTCCATTTCTTTATGTCATCATCGATTTCTTTCAATAATGTAGTTCTCATTGTATAGGTCATTCACCTCCTTGGTAAGATTTATTCCTAGGTATTTTATTCTTTTTGATGCAATTGTAAATGGTATTATCTTTTTGAGCTCTCTTTCTGTTAGTTCATTATTAGCAAACAGAAATGCAACTGATTTTTGTAGATTGATTTTGTACCCTGCAACTTTGCTGTAGTTGTTGATTATTTCTAATAGTTTTCCAATGGATTCTTTAGGGTTTTCTATATATAAAATCATGTCATCTGCAAATAGTAAGAGTTTCACTTCTTCGTTACCTATTTGGATTCCTTTTATTCCTTTTTCTTGCCTAATTGCTCTGGCCAAAATCTCCAGTACTATGTTAAACAGGAGTAGTGAGAGTGGGCAGCCCTGCCTCATTCCTATTCTCAGAGGAATGGCTTTCAGTCTTTCCCCATTGAGTATGATGTTGGGGTGGGTTTGTCATAAATAGCCTTTATTATGTTGAGGTAATTTCCTTCTATGCCCATTTTGTTGACAGTTTTTATCATAAATGGATGTTGTGTCTTGTCAAATGCCTTCTCTGCATCTATTGAGATGACCATGTGGTTTTTATTCTTTGTTTTGTTGATGTGATGTATCACGTTGATTGATTTGCGGATGTTGAACCATCCCTGCGTCCCTGGTATAAATCCCACTTGATCATGGTGTATGATCTTTTTAATGTATTGGTGTATTTGGCTTGCCAATATTTTGTTGAGGATTTTTGCATCTATGTTCATCAGTGATATTGGCCTGTAATTTTCTTTCTTTGTATTGTCTTTGTCTGGCTTTGGTATCAGGGTGATGTTGGCCTCGTAGAATGATTTAGGAAGTGTTCCATCTTCCTCTATTTTTTGGAATAGTTTGAGAAGGATGGGTATTAAATCTTCTTTGAATGTTTGGTACAATTCACTGGAGAAGCCATCTGGTCCTGGACTTTTATTTTTTGGAGGTTTTTGATTACTATTTCAATCTCTTTACTTGTGATTGGTCTAGTCACATTCTGCATTTCTTCTTGGTTCAGTTTTGGTAGGTTGTATCAGGCTAAGAATTTATCCATTTCTTCTAGATTGTCCAATTTGTTGTCATATAATTTCTCATAGTATTCTCTTATAATTCTCTTATAATCCTCTGTATTTCTGTGGTATCCATTGGAATTTCTCCTTTTTCATTTCTAATTTTATTTAATTGAGCCTTTTCTCTTTTTTTCTTCGTAAGCCTGGCTAAGGGTTTGTTGATTTTGTTTATCTTCTCAAAGAACCAACTCTTTGTTTCATTAATCCTTTCTACTGTTTTTTGGTCTCAATTTCATTTATTTCTGCTCTGATTTTTATTATTTCTGTCCTTCTGCTGACTTTGGGCTTTGTTTGTTCTTCTTTTTCTAGTTCTGTTAGGTGTAATTTAAGGTTGCTTATTTGGGCTTTTTCTTGTTTGTTAAGGTGGGCTTGAATCGCTATCAGTTTCCCTCTCAGGACTGCTTTTGCTGCATCCCTTATGGTTTGGTATGGCATATTTTCATTTTCATTTGTTTCCAGATAGTTTTTGATTTCTCCTTTAATTTCCCAATGATCCATTGGTTGTTAAATAGCATGTTGTTTAATCTCCACATTTTTGTCATTTTCCCAGGTTTTTTTTCATGGTTCATTTCCAATTTCATAGCATTATGATCTGAAAAGATGCTTGTTATTATTTCAATCTTCTTAAATTTATTGAGGCTTGCTTTGTTTCCCAACATATGGTCTATCCTTGAGAATGTTCCATGCGAGCTTGAGAAGAATGTGTAGTCAGCTGTTTTTGGATGGAGTGCTCTGTATATGTCTACTAGGTCCATCTTGTCCAGTTTATCATTTAAGTCTACTATTTTTTTATTGAGTTTTTGTCTGGATGATCTATCCATTGATGTAAGTGGGGTGTTAAGATCCCCTACTATTATTGTTTTGTTATTAATGTCTCCTTTTAGGTTTGTTAATAGTTGCTTTATGTACATTGGTGCTCCTATGTTGGGTGCATATATATTTAAAAGTGATATGTCTTCTTGGTGGAGTGTCCCTTTTATCATTATATATTTCCCTTCTTTGTCTTTCTTCCCCTGTTTTATCTTGAAGTCTACTTTCTCTGATATGAGTATGGCAACACCTGCTTTCTTTTGTTTGCCATTAGCTTTGAGTACTGTCTTCCATCCTTTCACTCTGAGCCTGTGCTTGTCTTTAGAGCTGAGATGTGTTTCCTGGAGGCAGCATATTGTTGGGTCTTGCTTTTTAATCCATCCTGCTACTCTGTATCTTTTGATTGGAGAGTTCAATCCATTTATATTTAGGGTAATTATTGATATACGAGGGCTTAATGTTGCTGTTTTGTCACTTATTTTCTGGTTCTTTTGCGTTTCCTTTGTTTCTTGTCCCATTTGTTTTGGACTGCCAATTCAGTTTGGTTGTTCTGTCTTATGACTCTTCTAGTTTTCTCTTTTTTTATCATATGTGATTTTGTTTTGATTATTTGTTTAGTGGTTACCTTGAGGTTTGTGAAAAAAATCTTGTGTGTGAGATAGTCCATTATCTGATGGCCTCCTATTTCCTTATACTAAGTCAATTCAATCACTTTTCTCTTCCCCTTCTAAGTCATTCTTGTTATACCTTATTCTATCTTGTGTTGTGGCTGTGTGTTTACAGTGATGAGGTTAAATTTATTTTTGGTGAATTCCTTCCTTTGATCTTTGATTTTGGTATTTAAGTGGTTGCTAACCTATTCCCGTAAAGATCTACTATTTTTCTGAGTTTATCTACCTATTTTTCTCCTTGCTCCAAGCTTTGTATTCCCTTTCTCTTCTTGTTTTCAGGCCTGAGGGCCTTCTTGAGTATTTCTTGTAATGGGGGTCTCGTGGCCATGAACTCCCTTAGCTTTTGTTTATCTGGGAGAGTTACTATTTCTCCATCATATTTGAAGGATATTTTTTGCTGGATAGAGTATTCTTGGCTGAAAGTTTTTGTCTTTCAGTATTTTGAATATATCATTCCAGTCTCTCCTAGCCTGTAAAGTTTCTGTTGAGAAATCCGCTGAGAGCCTGATGGGAGTTCCTTTGTATGTTATTTTTTGTTTTTGTCTAGCTGCCCTTAATATTGTTTCTTTGTCATTGGCTCTGGCTAGCCTTACCACTAGGTGTCATGGAGTGGGCCTCTGCCTGTTGACATATTTAGGTGACCTGTTGGCTTCGCTTACTGGTATTTCCTGCTCCTTCCCCAGATTTGGGAAATTCTCAGTTATTATTTCCTTGAATAGGCTCTCTGTTCCTCTTTCCCTCTCTTCTCCCTCAGGAATACCTATAATTCTTATGTTACATTTCCTAATAGAGTCAGATATTTCTTGGAGACTTTCTTCATTTCTTTTTAGTCTTAGTTCTCTCTCCTCTTCCATCTGGAGCAATCTGTATTCCTATCCTCTAAAATGCTAATTCTTTCCTCCATATTGTCAGCTCTGTTCTTTAAAGATTCCAGATTCTCCTTTATCTCCTCCATTGTGTTCTTCATCTCCATCAGCACTGATTTGTTTTTCTTTATGATTTCAATCTCTTTTGTGAAGAAACTCCTAATCTCATTGAATTGCTTGTCTGTGTTGTCTCGTATTTTTTGAGTGTTTTTATGATAGCTATTTTGAAATCTCTGTCGTTTAAGCTATGGATTTCTGTTTCTTCAGGGTTGGTTTCTGGGTGCTTGTCATTTTCCTTCTGGTCTGGTGATTTCATGTATCTTTGCACTGTGGTTCCTGTATTGGCTTTGTTTTTCCTCATCCTGGAAATCTCTGGTTGCAATTTCCACCCACCACCACTGTGTGAGGGTAAAGGGCTGTGTAATCTGAGCCCCCTGAGCTCTGCCGCGGTTTTTTGCTGTGATCCACACAGGTCGCTTGGTCTGGTCTGGTCGGCTGAGCTGCAGGATCCGGTTTGCAGGGAGGGGGTGGCTCTCTCTTTTGCCCACTGGTTCCCTGGCATGGGGGGCCTCTTTTTCGCCCCTCGTTATCTGCTCTCTGGGGTGCTCAGATATTGATGGTACCCCGTAGCAGTTCTGAGTCCTCTGTGTGGGGGTTTCCCACTGGCTGAGAGAGCCTGAAGAGCTACAGTTTCCCCGCAGAGGGCCACCCCTCCCCCCTCTCTGGGAACTGCACGGACCGGGATCACTGATCTGATGGGGAGGGAGAGGAGTTCTCCTTACCTCTCCTCACTTCCGGAGGCCCAGCACTTTCCACTCTCAGACGTGCGGCAGTGTGGATCTTTCTGATCTTGCTTTTCACTGTCTATGATTCCGTTGTTGGTCTCTGACTGTTCCTTTTGTTGTATCTTATCGGGGGAAGAGTTTACAGGAAAGCTCACTCCTCCATGATGCTGACGTCACTCCCCCCGTAGGTTTTTGTATGTTGTGTTTCCATTTTCATTTGTTTCAAAAATTTTTTTTTTTTTGACTTTGGTCTTGGCATTGATTTTTTTTTTATCGAGGTAACATTGGTTTATAACATTACATAAATTTCAGGTATACATCATTATATTTCAATTTCCATGTAGACTACACCATGTTCACCACCCAAAGACTAATTACCATCCATCACTGTACACATATGCCCGGTCACCCCTTTCGTCCTTCTCCCTCCCCTCTTTCCCTCTGGTAACCCCCAATCTAATTTCTGTATCTATGTTTTTGTTTTTTGTTGTTTTTATCTTCTACTTATGTGTGAGATCATGCAGTATTTGACTTTCTCCATCTGACTTATTTGACTTAGCTTAATACTCTCAAGGTTCATGCATGTTGTTCCAAATGAAAAGATTTCATCTATTTTTATAGCTAAGTAGTATTCTGTTGTGTATATATACCACAGTTTCTTTATCCATTCATCCCTTATGGGCACTTGGTTGTTTCTAAGTCTTCGCTATTGTGAATAATGCTGCAGTAAAAATAGGGGTGCAAATATCTTTACACATTTGTGTTTATATGTTCTTTGGCTAAATACCCAGTAGTGGAATAGGGGGATGATATGGTAGTACTAGTCTTAATTTTTTGAAGAATCTCCATACTGCTTTCCATAGTGGCTGCAATTGTTACATTCCCACCAGCAGTGTCTGAGAGTTCCTTTTTCTCCACATCCTCTCTAACACTTGTTATTTCTTGTCTTGTAAATTATAACCATTCTGATGAGCATGAGGTGATATTTCATTGTAGTTTTGATTTGCATTTCCCTAATAATTAGTGATGTTGAACATCTTTTAATGTGCCTGTTGGCCATGTGTGTATCTTGTTTAGAAAAATATCTGTTCAGATCTTTTGCCCATTTTTTTAATTGGGTTGTTTGTTTCTTTGTTGGATTGTATGAGTTCTTTATGTATTTTGCATATTAACTCCATATCAGATATATGGTTTGCAAATATCTTCTCCCAATTGTTAGGTTGTGGTTTTGTTTTGTTGATGGTTTCCTTCCTTTGCTGTGCAGAAGCTTTTTGGCTTAATGTAGCCCCATTTATTTATTTTCTCTTGTGTTTCCCTTGCCTGGTTAGACATGGTCTTTGAAAAGATGCTGCTAAGAATCTTTTGTCAAAGAACGTACTGCCTATGTTTTCTTCTAGAAGTTTTATTGTTTCAGATCTTACATTCAAGTCTTTAATCTATTTTGAGTTCATTTTTGTGTATAGTTTAACATAATGGTCTACTTTCACTCTTCTGCAACTGGCTGTCCAGTTTTCCCAACATCATTTATTGAAGAGACTTTCCTTTCTCCATTGTATGTTCTTGGCTCCCTTGTTGAAAACTAGCTGTCCATAGAGGTGTAGGTTTATTTCTGGGCTCTCAATTCTGTTCCATTGATCTGTGTGTCTGTTTTTGTGCCAGTACCACGCTGTTTTGTTTACTATAACTTTGTAGTACATTTTGAAATCAGGGAGTGTGATACCTCCAGCGTTGTTCTTTTTTCTTAGGATTCCTTTGGCTATTTGGGGTGTAAAATATATGTTTTATATACATTTTATGATACTTTGTTCTATTTCTGTGAAAAATGTCATTGGAAATTTGATAAGGATTGCATTGAATCTGTAGATTGCTTTAGAAAGCATGTGCATTTTAATTTTGTTAATTCTTCCAATTCAAGAGCATGGAATATCTTTCCATTTCTTTGTGTCTTCTTCTATTTCTTTCAACAACGTTTTATCGTTTTCAGTGCACAACTCTTTCATCTTTTTGATTAAATTTATGCCTACATATTTTATTCTTTTTTTGTTGCAATTGTAAATGGGATTGTATTCTTAATATCTCTTTCTGCTAGTTCCTTATTATTGTATAGAAACAACTGATTTTTTATGTTGATTTTGTATCCTACCACTTTATTGTATTCCTTTATTATTTCTAGTAGTTTTTTGGTGGATTCTTTAGGGTTTTTTATATATAAGAGCATGTCATCTGCAAATAGTGACAGTTTTACTTTTCTTTTCCAATTTGGATCCCTTTATTACCTGATTGCTCTGGCTAGGACTTCCAATACTGTGTTAAATAAGAGTGGTGAAAGTGGGCATCCTTGTCTGATTCCTGTTCTTAAAGAGATAGCTTTTAGTTTTCCACATTGAGTATGATACTAGCTGTGGGTTTGTCATATATGGCCTTTATTATGTTGAGGTACTTTCATTCTATACCCATTTTATTTAGAGTTTTTATCATGAATGCATGTTGTATCTTATTAAATGTTTTCTCTGCATCATTGAGATGAGCATGTGACTTTTATTCTTCATTTTGATATTGTGGTGTATCACATTGATTGATTTGCAGATGTTGAACCCTCCCTGCATCCCTGGAATCAATCTCACTTGATCATTGTGTATGATCTTTTTATGTATTGTTGTATTTGATTTGCTAATATTTTGTTGAGTTTTTTTGCATCAATGTTCGTCAGTGATATTGGCTTCTCATTCTTTTTTTGTGTTGTCCTTGTCTGGTTTTGGTATCAGGCCAATGTTGGCCTCATAGAATGAGTTGGGAAGTTTCCCCTCCTCTTCAATTTTTGGGAAGAGTTTGAGAAAGATAGATATTAAGTCTTCTTTGAATCTTTGGTAGAATTCACAAGGGAAGCCATCTGGTCCTGGACTTCTGTTTTTTGGGAGGTTTTTGATTACTGTTTTGATCTCCTTATTGGTGACTGGTCTATTCACTTATTCAATTTCTCCTTTTTTCTTGATTCAATTTTGGAAGGTTGTAGGATTCTAAGAACTTATCCATTTCTTCTAGATTATCCAATTTGTTTGCATATAGCTTTTCATAGTATTCTCTTATAATCCTTTGTATTTCTAAGGTGTCCATTGTAATTTCTCCTCTTTCATTTCTGATTTTATTTATTTGAGCATTCTCTCTTTTTTCTTGGTCAGTCTAGCTAAAAGTTTGTCAATTTTGTTTATCTTTTCAAAGAACCAGTCTCAGTTTTGTTGATTTTTTCTGTTGTTTCTTTAGTCTCTATTTCATTTATTTCTGGTCCGATTTTTATTATTTCCTTCCTGCTACTGATTTTAGGCTTTGTTTGTTCTTCTTTTTCTTTTTCCTTTAGGGGCACTGTTAGATTGTTAGTTTGATATTTTCCTTGTTTTTTGACATAAGCCTTTATAGCTATAAAATTCCTTCTTAGTACCACTTTTACTATATACCATAAATTTTAGCATGTTGTATTTTCATTTTCATTTGTCTCCAGGTATTTTTTGATTTCTGTTTTCATTTCTTTGTTGATCCAATAGTTGTTCAGTAGCATTTTGTTTAATCTCCACATATTTATGGTTTTTCCAGCTTTCTTCTTATAGTTGATTTTTAGTTTCATACTGTTGTGGTCAGAAAAGATATGTGGTATTATTTCAGTCTTCTTAAATTTATTGAGACTTGTTTTGTGGCCTAATATGTGATCTACCCTGGAGAATCTTCCATGTGCCTTCGAAAAGAATGTGTATTCTGTGGTTTTTGGATGGAGTGTTCTGTATATACCTACTAAGTCCATCTGGTCTAATGTGTCATTTAAGGCCAATGTTTCCTTATTGATCTTCTGTTTTGATGATCTATCCATTGATGTTTGTGGAATGTTAAAGTCCTCTGCTGTTATTGTGTTTGTTTCTCCTTTTAAGTCTGTTAATAATTGCTCTATATATGTAGGTGCTCCTAGGTTGGGTGCATAGATATTTACAAGTGGTATATCCTCTTGTTGGATTGTTCCCTTTATCATTATGTAGTGCCCTTCTTTGTCTCTTGTTATAGTTTTTCTTTTAAAGTCTATTTTGTCTGACATAAGTATTGCTACCCCAGCTTTCTTTTCATTGCCGTTTGCATGGAGTTTCTTTTTCCATCCCTTCACTTTCAGTTTGTGAGTGTCTTTAGGTCTGAAATGTGTCTCTTGTTTGCAGTGTATATATCAGTCTTGTGCTTTTATCCAGTCAGCCATCCTATTTCTTTTGATTCCAGCATTTAGTCCATTGACCTTTAAAGTAGTTATTGGTAAGTATGTACTCATTGCCATTTTGTTATTATTTTTTCTGGGTGTTTTAGTAGTTCTTCTCTGTTCCTTTCTTCTTTTCTTGCTCACTTCCCCTGTGATTTGATGGCTTTCATAACCTTTTTTATTTGTCTTTTGATTTCTTTTTTGACTCACTTGTTAAGGAGTGTGTTGTTAATTTCCACATGTTTATAAATTTTCCAACTTTCCTCTTGTTGATTTTCAGTTTTATACCATTGTGGTCAGAAAAGATAATTGGTATGATTTCAGTCTTCTTAAATTTGCTAAGACTTGTTTTGCGTCCTACCGTATGATCTATTCTAGAGAATGCTTTATGTGGACTTGAGAAGAATGTGGATTCTGTTGCTCTGTGTTGGAATGTTCTATATATGTCTTTTAGGTCCATTTGGTCTAAAGTATGATTCAAGTCAAATGTTGTATTGTTTTTCTGTCTGGATGATTTATCCAGTGCTGAAAGTGGAGTATTGAAGTCCACTACTATTATTGTGTTGTTGTCTCTTTCTCCCTTTGGATCTGTTAGTGTTTGCTTAACAGATTTAGGTGCTCCAATGTTGGGTGCATATATATTTATATACAATATTTATATATATTCTTGATGACTTGACACCTTTATCATTATATAATGACTTTCTTTTCTTCTGTTACTGTTTTTGGCTTAAAGTCTATTTTGTCTGGTATAAGTATAGCTAATCCCACTCTCTTTTGACTTCCACTTGCATGGAATATCTCTTTCTATCCCTTCACTTTGAGCCTCTGTGTGTTCTTAAAGCTCAAGTGAGTCTCTTGCAGGCAGCATATAGTTGCAATTTTTTTTTTATGCATCGAGCCACTCTGTGAATTTTGATTGGAGAATTCATTCCATTTACACTTAGAGTAATTATTGATATGTAAGGACTTACAAATGCCATCGTCTTAATTGCTTTATGGCTGTTTTGTAGTTTCATTGTTACGTTTTCCTCTCTTGCTGCATACTTTTGTGGATGGGTGATGTTCCATGGTCGTATACTCTGATTTCCCTTTTTTATCTTTTCACAAAACTTCTATTATTATTCTGTTATCACATTGAACATTCCCTTGCTTAACAAACGTTTAAAAACCTCTCCATAGTGTATTGTTTATAGGAACTAGCCATTTGAACGTGAATACAAAACTGTGGTAGTATAGAGACCACATTTTGATTCTTCATAATGACATGGATTTCATTATCATCAATGTATAATTAGTATCTAAGTGTTGCTTCATATTTTTAAAGTTAATGTTACTAACATTAGGGAATTTTATAAACAAATTTAAGATAAGTAAAACACTTGAAAAGGCTTTTCATCTTTAAGTGAAAGTATGGATTGATTGTTGAAATTCAGAAATACGTTTGTCAGCTAGGCTGGTGGGTGGAGGATGTCATAATGGCCTCTGGGGCTTCAGATTCCTTGCGTTGACTCTTGATGGACTTCTCCGAAAACCAAATAAATAAAGCACTCTTTGAAGTGAGTTTATAGGAACATTAAATATCAAGTATCCCAATCTCTATGACTTATATTTAGAACAGCTGATGTAAATGGCAAATATATAGTACATAAGCACATTTGTACTTATGTACATTGTGTACACATATTATGTGTAAGTGCATAAGTGTGCACTATATTTCTAGATGTCTATATTTTGAATTATTGTTATCACAACAATACTCATGTTTGTGGTATTTCAAAGTTCTATACACAAGGTGGAAGAACCATTAAAAGGCATTTTAAAATGGGAACATTACCCTCTGCTTTGGAATGTTTTTCAGCTACAAAGTTTAACATTTACACATAGGCTTTTAACAGAGAATAATGCATTATATTTTCTCTTCTCTATACTTTGCTTTTATTTATAAGTTGGCAGTGGGAAGGAGTGAACTGGTGATCTAATAAGTACTTTATAGTTCCAATTGCTGTGTTTTTTATCCTGCAACTCAATTGCCTATATGTGTTGACTGAAGTCAGTATTCCAGTTTGCTAAACAGGTAGTAAACCCTTGTTAAAACTAATAAATTTGGAATTGTGTAGTGTATCATATTAGGCAATAAAATATTAAATTTCAGTTAATTTTAAACCTTATTCAAGTATTAAACTGTCCTATTTTCTTGCATTAAAATGATCTTAGAAATAATTAATCACATGTACATTCCAAAGACTTTAAAATTATATACATACAGAATAAGTGAGTCAGTCTTATGTGAAGGCGATGATTAATCCTTCTATTTTGAAGGTCTAAAATCAGTCCACATAGCTTTAGCAGGTAAGGAAATGGCAAGACTTGGCTATTGCTGAGTCTGCCAGAGGTTTCTACTTAGATGTTACAGGAGCCGGGCTCTACATGTCACCAGAAGAGTGGGTCTGAGTCATGTTATGGTACATTATCAGTTCACTGTGGAATCATCAGGGCGATTGCAGACCATAAGACTTAGACTGAGATCTCCACGATTCAAGGAAATCACAGGGTACAAGAGTTCAGGGACCAGTCACATAGTATTTGAAATGGGCACAATAAGTGCTCAGTAGCCTTATTCCAGGAGTAAATGAATGCTATAACATCCCTAGTTTATCTTTCATTCATTATGGTCAAACTAAAAATTCTAATGACGAGTGATAATATACAATAAGAGAACTGAGGACATTTAGAGAAGTGACAATGGCATCCATTCTTGAAGAACCTGTTCAAATATCTACTGTGGACAGATATAGTTACAAGTGATGCTTTCCAATACAAACTATTAATTGGTTCTGGAGAGCAGAGTAGTAACTGAGGTTTTAATGTGAAGACATCGACTGAAAGTTTAGTTCACTAAAAGTGGAGTACTTGACTTATCTGTGTCCTGCATAACTCAAAATGACATTTCTATGAAGGAAGATAGAAGCTTTGTTGAATTAATTCTATCCAAAGAGGAAAATGTATTGATGATTTAGATCTTGTGGGAACCTCAAGAGCCCGTGATGCTATCGACTTAGAAGCCGTAGTGGAGAGAAAAGGAAATGTTGGGCATCTCCAGATATGAATCCTGTCTTTTGTAAAGAAGATATCAGAAAAGTTTAGAAAAACTAGATTCATTTCTGTGTTCAAAGATTCTGAAAAGAAAGATTATCTGAGAAGGGTTAAGAGACTTTCACAAGGCAAATCCTGACTATATAATTACAAATGATCCTAATGAAGATGAAAATGTAAAAATGTCTGTGGGAATAGAAGTAGATTTCTAATAAATCAACCTTTTGAAAGGAGATGCACATAAAAAAGATCAAAGGAAAGATACCTAACTAAGTAAGGATTCCAAAAAAAGAATAAACATTTAAAAATAATGTCAGTCTAAAGCCTAGAATGGGGTGATGTTTTGAAAAATGTTTAAAAAGTTAAGTATTTTTGCAAAGCTAGTTGGAGCAAGAATAACAAGAAGGATGTGATAGGCTCATTTCTGGGACAGATAAGCATGAGGTTACAAAATGACAATGAGAAAGCAAGAACCTACTCTTCATTTCTTCTATTTTTTCCAAGTAAGAGAATGAACTTTAAATTGGAAGGAAGAGACTCTTCATCCTTCACATGAGGATCAGATGGTGAGAAAGCACTTGGTTGTTTAACTAAGTCAAATCTCAAACAGAAGAATTGTTAGTTCTTAAAAGAGTTTGAAGATATGATTTTAGATTTACTGTCAGTACTTCTTTTTTTAGAAATCTCAGTGTCTGTGAACATACCAGGCTATTAGAGATAGCCAATCTTGATCCTAATTAGCAATATTGAGGAAAAGATATGTTCAACAACAATATATTATTACACTATTAATCTCCAGCAAGGGGCTACTAAACAGGGAACATAAAATGAGTGCTTTGAAAAGAACGTAGTAATCACTAGGATACCACATGGGTTCACTAAAAACAAATCATCCAACTTAAATGATTTTCTCTCTTTTGTAGGGTTACTAATACCAGAAAGCATGCTTATCAGAATTGTAGATGACACAGTCTTTTAGGCATTGCAGATAAATTTAGTGACATTACCAAAATTGAAAGATGTTTCTGTTGGCTTGCATGTTGGAAAGAAACAGACAAGATGATGTTTTTTTTTTAGAAATCAACTTTCCAAGCACAGGATGGGAGAATATATATTTAGCAATATTAATGTACAAATAACCAAAGATTTCAGTTGCTAACAGTTGCTCACAGTTTGTATGGGAGCCAATTGTGTCTCTGGCTCCTAAAAATAGCTAACATAATCGTAGGTTGCTCTATAGGCATGCAGTGCTGAGATTAACAGAACTCTCCACTGAGCAGTCCTCATCTGGAGATCTGGCTTGCTTTTGGGCTGTGAGTTAAGATAGTCCCTAATAAACTAGAATTTTCTCATCTGAGGAGACTGAAAACCATGTCGTATGAGAAACTGTTGAAAGAGTTGGAGACATTAGTCTGGAAATGAATAAGCATGATGATCGTATTCAAGTATGAGAAAAATAATTTGATTTACTCATTGCTTGTTCAAAAAATAGAACTGACCAAGAAATATGAGCCCAAGCCCATCTGTTCCGTTCAACAGGCTTTTAGATAAGTCCTCTCTATTTTCAGATTTACTTTAGGAGAGTGATGCTCTCTTCTTCCTAAGTGGCTTCATAATCCTTGAATGGGCTGTTACTCAAACACACCTGATCTAGAGTATGTAATTCTAGTAGTGATCATTTTACATAGCTCCATATGGACAAAGAAAGAGTCTGAGTATTCCCTGAGCCTCATATTATTTCTCAATATTTCTCATTTTATTTCTCAAAATGCAACATTATTATATTTCTTCTGCCATACTTAATTGTGCCACTGAAGTTGTGTGCACAAGGCAGGTCCAGGTGTCTTCATATGGAAGTACAGCAATGGGATTTTTTAATATACTTTATCCCACTAGGTAGTGTTGAAGCAAGCTTCTGTGTTTTAGAAAGGCAGGGAGGTGAGACTGCTGAAATTGGAGGAGAGAATAGATTCAGGAAAGTTAAAGCCTAGGTTTGGGCAAAAACCTAACCAGACACATAAAGATTAGAACTGGGCTTGAGTGTTATAGAAGACTACTGGAATTTGTTCAACTGGTAGAAATCAGGATATGTATAGTGGATACAGCTGGCTCTAAACAAGATTTAGGTAAAATTGAGGAAAAGATGAAATTTTAGGAAAAGTGTGTTTGGAAAAGAAGAAGTTGAAACTTGGTGTAGGCACAAACACTAAAGCACAACACTGAAGCTGGGATCTATCCAGGAAGAGGAAGCAGTTACAAGGCCATTGAAGTCCCTGCAATCATTCTGGGCATGAGTTGAAGAGAACGTGGCCTCTCAGAAGACAACTGTTCAACCCGTTCCAGTCTCAAAGAGTGAGGCTAGATATATCAGGACCCTCCCCAAGTGAATCATTGTCCCATGCCTACCTCCCACTTCTCCCAGCACCTGAAGAGACCCTCACTCTCAATGTTCTTACTCCTCTGAGGTTTGCAATTGTGTTCTGGCAAGGGGTCCGCTTTTCTTGACAAATTAATATTTACATGTAATTTTGTGTGGTCCAAAATATGTTGACTAATGGAACTCTTGTGCGTGGCTGGTGGGTATGTAAAATGGTGCAGCCGCAGTGGAAAACAATATCGCGGTTCCTCAAAAAAATTAAACATAGAACTGTCATATAGCAATTCCACTTCTGAGTATATACTAAGAGAATTGAAAGCAAGGTCTTGAAGAGATATTTGTATACCTATGTTCGTAGCAGCAATATCCATGATAGCTAAAATGTGGAAACAACCCAAATGCCCATTGATAGATGAATAAATAAACAAAATTTGGCATATATATACAATGAAAGATTATTAAATAATTCTTTAAAAAGGAATGAAATTCTGACACATGCTACAGCATGGATGAACCTTGAAAACATTATGCTAAATGAAATAAGTCATACACAAAAGGACAAAGACTATATGCTCTAGATCTTGAAGAATCAGATAGAAAACAGTTGCTTTTTCTCTCTTGACATGCCTTTATCTCACACTGTCTGAACCTTATCTGAACAACCACCATGAGGACGTGGCACATCATGTTCCAGTTCCTGGTGAGCACGCCTCTCTCCCTTCTGCACTGTAGATTCCTCAGGTCCATGAAGAGATTGTTCATACTTTCAGCACTCCCACTACTTTCCTTCCTAAACAGTGGCTCCCATGTTATAGGCACCACATTAGTAACTGTGAGGTGAATCAGTTAATGATGAAAATCTCAAGGATTTAGCCCCTTACAAACGCCTACCACATAATAATAACTCTATCCTAGCTTCAGGGACCTAGACTTTCCATTCTCAGTATACTCAGGCAGACTGATGACTTGGGGGTCTGTACCAATAGGAGAATAAGAGTCCATCTGCCTTCTTATTCCTTGACCGGCAGTCAAATTAAATCAACAGCCTAATTCCCGGATGTAGTGTAGTCTGTATCTTTAAGATCAAAGCCTCAGTGTGCAGCCCAGCCCCAGGTGGGCCTGTGGCATCAGTGTAAGAGATCCGTGGCAAGGGTTGATTGTGCTGTGGTCTAGATCCTCAGGTTAACCTTTGCTTGCTTTACAAGGAAAAAAAATAGTCAACCCTAAGACACAGTTAGTTTAAGTGTAGTTTAATAGTTTCTATGTGCATTCTTAGTAAGAAGTATTAGCCTAGGGATTTTAATGCAATTAGAATTTAAATTCTACTTTCTGCAAAGAAATGAGTTTTCGTTAGCACTACTGATCTGAAATGGTTTCAGAAATCCCCAGGCTGCCAAAGCATATATTTGATGCATAGCCTGGATTCTTTTCAGTTTGCATACTTGTATTTATTCATTCAATATTCATGTATTCATTCATTCAGCTATTATTCAAAAATTTTTGTTAGTGTATGAATGGTATATTATCTGTTTTCTAAGGAAATTCAGGCTATAAGATGTATCGCTAGATTATATTCTCCTCTATTTTATTGGACACTTTATGAAGGCAGTAATCATATTTTATTAATTTTTATATCATAGCATCTATTACAGTTCCTGGCACATAGTAGGAACTCAATAAATATTTATTAATGAATAAATTTCCTACTCTTATAAGGAAATTTTTGTCAAATATGAGTGAATACTTTTTCTTTTCAAATGTGGAGAGTAACATTTTCTTGTGGCTGACATCATTGGAATTGAAACAGCAACAAAGGCAAAATTTAGATATAAAATAGACCAGCTGGTTTCAGAGGTATGATGTTAATAGACATTTTCAGGTGCTGGGAGAACCTTCAAAACTAAAGCTATAATTGAATTACTTCTTACAGGAAATGAGTGTGCATGAGGGATTTGAGAGGAGATTGATTACAGCTCAATCCGAGATGTTTAAAAGCTGAAGTTTTAACTGAATAGAGCAGGTCGTGTTTTGAAAAGTAAATGGAAAGCATTCAGGTCATTGTGTTTTGTTTTTGTTTTTGTTTTTTTTAGGAAAGAGGGAACATGTTTAATACAAAGTGTTAGACATGTGGAATTCTCTTGGAAAAACAACTTTAAGAATTATTAAATAGTATGTAAACACCATTTTTGCCAAGGCTATTTATATTCCTAATGTAAATTATATGTACTTATTGACCTGGAAAGAGAACTAAAGTTTATCTAGCCCAAGCTCTTTTTGTTCTAGACGAGTAAAGAGGGAATGGAGAGAATTTCAAGAAGTGTGAAGTGTCTGAGATTTCACCCTACTTGCAAACTAGCAAGTGAGCTTGTCACAGTTTCATGGATGCTGGTAGAAGACCCAAGACTCTGAGGTCAGAGGTGAAAGACAGTTGATCGTACACAGGAATAGCAGTGTCAGCGTCTGTGCACCCAATCCCTCAGGACCAGTTCCCACAGGAGGACGTAGAGAAGACCATCTGACATGTACCTGCAGTGGGTTGCATTACAGGAGAAGAACTCTGAGCTTAGGGACTATGAATCTTTTCAATTGGGCAGAAAGCACATTTGCCCTTCCCTCTGCAAGGAGATTTATCTTTATTAATACTGGGGAGTAAATATGCCTCCCTTGTCTCTGGAGGGAGATACTGTCTCCCTCTTCCAAGGCTGTTTGCTAGCCAAACATCTTTGAAAACATAGTCTAGAATAAAGGGCAGTCAATGCCACACTGTCAAGAGGTGCAGAAATGTGAGAGATCCATGGAGATTTGTCCCCCAACCGAGACGAGTCACTTGTAGAAGATCACACAGTTGTCCTCAAGCCTGGGGCTCTTTTCACAACACCATACTATTTCCCCGCAAACACCCAAGTCACGGCACATACAGTTTTTCATTTTCTGGAAGCCTTGTTCTTCCCAGTTTCAGAAGCAAACTTTGAAATCTTCATGACAAGATCTGGAGAGTCAGTACCATATATATCATTCCTAATTCCACATTTCTGCCTCCCTTGCTTCCAAGGTCAGCATTGGCTTCCCAATTTCAGTTTTGATAGGATTTGATCAAGTGTCTCTTGTGTCAGTGGCAACAGTGGTGGTAGTGACGAATGGGACAGGATCCAAATGTCACATAAGCCTGACTAGAAGGCAGTTCAGCATGAAAGATGATTCTCCCACTTCCTCAATAATAACTAATATTTTTTTGGCCAGTCTAAATGTATAACTCTTAGAGATGTAGACGAAAGTCTATGGCTTATCTATAGTACTTAATTGATAATTTTAATTACTCATACATACTTCAAATCATACATACTTCAAATATATGCAATTATATGGTATATTAGTAAAACTGCTTTTTCTCCTATTTCATGAAACAGTGTCATTCATATTCTTCACATGCATCTTCAACATTTAGAGCCACTTTCCAAAAGGCATATGAAAAGATGTTCAACATCATTAACTATCAGGGAAATGCAAATCAAAACTACAATGAGATATCACTTCATGCTTGTCAGAATGGCTACAATTAACAAGACAGGAAACAAGTGTTGGAGAGGATGTGGAGAGAAGGGAACTCTCATACATGCTGGTGGGAGTGCAAACTGATGCAGCCACTATGGAGAACAGTATGGATATTCCTCAAAAAATTAAGGATAGAACTACCATATGATCCAGCTATTCCACTGCTAGGTATTTATCCAAAGAACATGGAAACACCAATGCCTAAAGATACATGCACCCCTGTGTTCATTGCAGTGTTATTCACAATAGCCAAGACTTGGAAGCAACCTAAGCGCCCATCAAGGGACGAATGGATGAAGAAGATGTGGTATATATACACAATGAAATACTACTCAGCCATAAGAAACGATGCAATCCAGCCATTTATGACAACATGGATGGACATTGAGGGTATTATGCAAAGTGAAATAAGTCAGAGGGAGAAGGTCAAATACCGTATATCACTCATAAGTAGAAGATAAAAACAACAACAAACAAACCCATAGAGACAGAGATTGGATTGGTGGTTACTAGACGGGAAGGGGGAGGCAGGAGAGTTAAGGGATGATTAGGCGTATGTGTGTGGTGATGGATTGTGATTAGTATTTGGGTGGTGAACGTGATGTAATCTATGCAGAAATAGAAATATAATGGTGTACACTTGAAATTTATACGATGTTATAAACCAATGTTACAGCAATAAAAAAATATATTTAAAAAAAAAAACATTTAGAGCCACGTTGGAGTCATCTAATGTGGTTTTTAGGACCATCATTTCTACATTCATGTAAGTTCTTTAAAATTCAGTAGTTTTTGTTTCTGTGTATGATGTTGCCACTACAAATTTTGCCTTAAACCATAAATATTTAAGGAAAATTCTCATGACACGTTGTAGGTATGTCTTGATCTCTAAATTATAACAATGCAGTCTGTGGCTTTTCAAAGCAATATTTTAAAACTGTGAGTTCTGTAACTTCTAACAGTGGCAGGTATGAGGACATAACACTAAGAATTAATCCTAAATCCAGTTTATATTTCTCGGCCCCTCCTTCTATCAATTTATTCAGCTGAACTCCAGAAGTATCTCAACTAGAATTGGTTGAGAGCATTTCAGGCTAATACAGTTTCTTCAAAAGACAGTCAGTTACACAGTGCCCTGAACCATGAGAGATTTTCGAAGAACTTGAATACAGGAAAATTTCCACTTTACTGAGAGACGATTTGAGGGGTGGAGGGGGATCCTCACCTAATTATCCATGAGATATGAGCTTACTTAGTTGAGAAATTTAGACTTTTCTGATCCCATTTTTCTCATCATTAAAATAAGAAAAACTACGTATACTACTTATGTCAGAGTTGTTATGAGTGTTGGATAAAATAATGAGTGTGAAAGAACTTTAGAAACCATAATTGACCTGTTTGCATGTTTGCTTATGAGGTCCCTTCTCATTCTTCTCTATCTTGATTATTGGCAGCCATATTTACCCACTCACCTAAACTTCAAATTTGGGAGGCATCGTTAATCTACTCTTTTATCAAACTAATTGCCTGGACCTACCAAATTTTTCTCTTAGATATATCCTAGTCTTTATGCTTTTCTTTGCCTAACTACTACTGCCTTCCTTCTGACCTTAATCATCCTCCACTATCACCTTGCAGCCTCTTTTCACACATCCATCAGAGTAATCTATCTTAAATGCAAATCAAACCATGTCACTCCTAAGATTAAAATCTCTAAATGTCTCCCATTTGTCTAAACATACCTAAGTGCATTTTGTGATACCAAGTTCTATCAAGAAATATTCTCTTAAAAAAAGCATTTGGTGGTAAAAAGAAAATTAGAAATTCTGTAGAATATATTCAAAATTCTTGTTGCTGAAAAATGTTCACTTGCATGTTAAAGGCTCTTAGAAGTCCCAGAATAAAGACATCTCTTTGTTTTCCCAAATAATGTTATATTCCCAAACTATTTGATAATAAAATTCTTTTGTTTGGCAAAACATCTGTTGCTGCTCTAAGAAAGGCACATAGGACAATGCAAGCCTATGTGCTTTGCACAAACTCTGAAACATGGTCCAGGGCCTGCCCTGGTCTCTCCCTCCTTACCTCTCACCTGTCCTATTTCCCTTGACCCTCAAACTCTAGTAACTGTCAGCAGAGTTTACAAGAAAAAGAGAGGGGTTTGATTTCCTCAAAAATTGAGATATTGTCTATACTCTTAAAATGCTAATGAGTTGTATTATTTGTTAGTTTTACTATATATTTAAAATTGTTCTTAGATAACGTATCACCCAGTCTTCTTCTTTGACATATATAGACATCATCGGGTTATTTGTTCTTTGTAGGTAGCACATATATTTTAAAGGATTAATTAAATATTACGTTTCTTATTGTGGTTGATATTTTAAGAGTAACCATATTGGAACACATTACAGATTTATACTATGGAGATAACAAATGGAAAATCAGCATAAGTTACATCTAATACATGAAGCCTAGGTATTGTTAATATCTCAGGCACACATATGGAGGAAAGGATGGAATTATGTCACTGATAGTTTCACCAAGAAGTACATACATTTATAAGATTGAGAGTTGAAGCTAATTAATGTTCTTTAACTTTATTTATTTTTTTTTAGTACTCAAAGGACCTGAAGTTAGTAGTTTGATAATTAGGCAGTTCTTCATTTTCAGACAGAAATTAGACATGATTAGGAATGCTGAAGTACTGGGCAGGTCAATTGTGCATCATTATTACAGTCTTTTAATGCATTTTAATGGTGGTTGATAAGATACAAAATGCTATGTAAGCCAAAAGAAGAAGTTTTATTCCATTATATGTTAAGCGTAGATATAAATGAGCTCACATTTGCATTTTTTTATGTATTAGTTCAAAAAATTAAACATGTTCTCTCAGATGTGAGTAGTAGAATATGTAATTTGTGAGAAATGAGCACTGCTGAAGCCAGCACCTCTTCACACAGTGCCCCGGGATCCTCAGATACAAATTGTCCTTTAACAGAGACTTAAGAACAAGATGTCTTCGGCATTTGTGTTGCTGAAGAATCAAGCTTTAAGTTATAAGTCGATTGCTTGTGTAAATAGCTTATTCCACTTATTTTCTCACATTTATTAATAAATGTAAAATAAAAACTTACATATTGTTGTCTTATTTACATATAAGACGGAGCTTATATCTCTCAGTGAGTTAAGTGGGCACACTAACACTTCCTGATCTCCAGGCTGGACTGTGGACCAGTGCATTAGAGGGAAGATTTGGGTCTGCAGAGCAGAGACACTTACTCAGGATTGTTGCCTTTGTTTGGTCCAGGGAAGGAGGACAGATAGACCAGATTCTTCATGCTCCACCCAGTGGAGAAGACCAATGGCTGTCGTCCACCATCTGTTTGCTTTACAACTCCACAACTGTGGAGAGTAGTAAGGATGGGGCAGAGGCCAGAACAAGTCTTCTCTTAGAAACCGGAGGAGTGCAGTAAGCATCTTCCCAGCTTATAAAGTCTCACTAATACTCCTGATGTGCGTAATACATGTGTTTATGGGAGGAGCACATGCACTGCACACTCTTCTCTGAAGATGAAGCCTTCATCTTCAGAGAAGAGTGCCCTGTGCTATCTTAAGGGAAGCAATGGGAAACCCAACTATGCCTTCATTCTGTTTCCTTGTGTGAAAGGTAAATGCAGCTTGGTGGTAACCTCAGGTTGAGAAGACAGAGGTTGATTCCAAAGTTACTATGACGTAAATGGCAAAGGAGTAACAGTCCCAATATCAAGCTCCTCAATGTCTAGTAATATCAGCTGTGAAGTCTGTGACCTGCATGGCTACTCAAGGCCGCCCACATCAGAAAACTCACCTGAGCATGATCAGTCTCCCTGCAAATGTACTTGTCCTGGAGCCCTTTCTAGGTTCCACACCACGTAGTGAGCCAGGGGAGAGGCTGCAGGAAGGAAGGGAGGAAGTGTCTGTCCAGATTATGAAGTTTCAGGGCAGCTATCACACTGAGCAGCTGTGGTTGGTTGTGTGAATGAATGTGCGTCTGCACGTGGAGCTCCACGTGGATGGCCGGTTACTGGTGGAGGTTCCTAAGCGACTTGTGCTTAACTCCCCCCCGATTATTTAATATCAAGGAAAATTGCTGTCAGGACATAATCAGGCAAGGTTGTTCAAAAGAAAACCAGCTTTTTACCCTTTGGAGCGGTGAATAGCTCTTTTCTGATAGCTGTTGAGGGCATAGGAAGCTCATGGTGGTCCTGAACAGCAAGGGCCTTACTGTTCTCTTTATGGATTATTATGGAGGGAGCTAACATGTTTAGAATGGGCCAGGCACTGTTCAAAGAGCTTATCATGAATTAACTGATTTAATATGAATTAACTCACATTAGCCTCAAAAGAACCCAACAAATTTGTACTAACGTTATTATAATTTGTATCTTCGTATTATTAAATAAAAGAGAGGGATTCTTATAAGGCTAAATAACCTGAATTCATCCAGGTAGAAAATGACAGAAGGAGGATTGAGCCTGTCTCTACAGCCAGAGCACATAACCCCTCAACGTGCTGCTTCTCACCAATGTGCCATAATCGTTTGTTATCCCTAGTAAAGCGAGTCCAGTTCTAGAAAGTGAATCTGTGACTTGTGGTTATTTAGTAAGTTGTAAAGGAAATATAACTAATGCCATTTATTAGGAAGAATTTTTAGTGTTTGGTTTGATTTCAACAGCATTTTTAGTAAAGGAACTTTTTTATGTGACAGTCTTCGGTTTATGGATCATTTGCTCTGCTTTGCCTTTAATGTTTATATTTGAAGTGCTACGTGATTATTTAGTTGTTTACTCCTTTTAGTGTTAGTCTTTCCTTCCCTCCACCAGCATAGTAATCATCATGAGAGAAGAGCTTAGCAATAGTAGGAACTCATTAAATATTTGTACAATGATTAAATGAATGAATGAAGTTAAAAACTTATCTATTTACCCTATAGTGGCCCGTTTTCTTTCTCAAGATGGCTTTAAACAGAGAATAATTGTTAACAACTCAAAATTTTTAGGGAGTTGAGACTAATGAATTATTGAAAATTTTTGCAGGTCCATGATTTCATTCAATGTTGTACTTAATGACTCATATTCTTAATACAAGTATGTGCTTAATGATTCATATTCTTAACATAAGTATGCATTTATTTATTTTTAATTGATGTAAAGTGAAGTGAGCAGTGAAGAGTTAAGTGTTTAAAGATAAAATTTCCTCTGCCGTTCTCAGCAGCTGCAGTAATGAGTCATCTTGTGCAATTTTCTTTCTGCCTCTAGACTTTGTCCATGTGGTTTCTTCTACCTAAAATGCTCAATCCTCCCCTTTCACCTTAAGTCCTGTTCTTCCTTCAGGTCTTAGCTTCCGTGTCTCTTCCTGCAGGAAGTGTTCCTGGGCCCTCCTAGATGGGCCAAATCCACATTCTCTGCTACCTGCTCAGGCCCCGTTCATAATGCCCTGTAACTTACTCCTCTTTTGGTCTGTTTCCCCCACTTAGACCATATTGTTCTCGATGATTGAGATTCTCTCTAGCACCTAGTGCAGGGTCTGATACAGCAAAGGATTTCAATAAATATTGAATGAGTGAATAAATGAATGAATGAACACCAAGGACTAAGCAAGTGGGCATGCTAGAAGAATTACTCTCAAGTAACAGGACGTGAATTTGGAAAACAGAACAGGAGCACGAGGCAGGAATCAGAGGGACATACTCAGACTGTTCAACATAACTCAAGTGGCCATAACGGTTTCTGGATTTTAAAGAGCTGGGCGTGTATCTATCAGCTCATGCCAGGTAATTCCCAGCCTTCTAGGTCACTTCCAGAAGCAAGGAGAATGGAACCTAGCACCAGGAAAAATGAGCACAGATAACTGCTGGTGAGGAAACAGCAGCTGCAGAAAGAGCACTGTGTGTCTAAAGTAGGGACGGTTTCCCAGTTGGGTGGAGAAACCCGTGAGCCGTTGGAAACAGCATGCATAGCAGGCATGAGAAACTGCAGAACAGAAGAGAAACCATATAATACAAGAGAAAAAAAATAAAGTGATGGACACCATAAGGTAGAGTCAGATAAATGAATAGTGTAGGAGGGCAGGAGAGAAAAAGTATGGACAAAGATATGCAGAGGGAGTAAAGCTCTGACAGAAACAGTTATAACTGAGCTCTGTTCTGAAGACAGCAGAAGTGGCCTGCAGCACGCGCTGGGTGAGTCTGTTCCCATTCCTCTCTCATGGCTGCCTCTGCACACCTAAGGCATCTTCTGGGGCTTTTGATTCTCTTGATAATGAATCGGCGTGATGATGACCAGGGTCTTATCACTGGAGATCACTTTCTGGAATGCGTCTTCCTCTAGCTTTGTCACCCACAGTTCAGATTTCATCTTGCCTGACCCCTTATGGTGGGAAGAGTGAGTGGCTACTTAACTGTCTGGAACCATAAACATTCAGTCCATCTCCTCCACACACTCGACCTTGCTGCTGTCCTTGTAGCTGTTTTTCTCCTTGAAGAGTTCGGTGAAGCTGCAGTACTGCCCCATCAAATGGACATATCATCAGCTGTGTGACGGCATATTCTAAAGTGCCACTCAAATGTTAATGATTCTTATTGGGGGAGATAAAATATATTATTCAAAAATTACAATACAAAACTATGTAAGTGCCTTAAATTGTCACAGAAAGGAGAAATCATTTCTGCCTGGAATGATCAAACAAAAACGTCAGGGATTAGAGGAAAATTATTTTGTGTCTGTCCCACAGGCTAACTCCTGGGCAAGCCAACATTTATCATAAATTCTGTTGGTGAATCTACTATCTCAAAAACTAGTTCAATTTGAAAGAAAGAGTTTCTTTTTTCAAGCAGAAGAAATGAATTGCTAGCCTGAAATTAGAAAGATGTTTAATTGGTTCTCATTCTCTATTTTTCTTTCTTTCTTTCTTTCTTTTTCTTTCTTTTTTTTTTTTTTTGATGAGGAAGATTAGCCCTGAGCTAATATCTGTGCCCATCTTCCTCTATTTTATATGTGGGACGCCTGCCACAGCATGGCTTGATAAGTGGTGTGTAGGTCCATGCCTGGGATCCAAACCCACGAACGGCGGGCAGCAGAAGTGGAATGTGCAAACTTAACCATAATGCCACTGGGCCAGCTCCCTATTTTTCAATATAGGTTAGAAATAATAATAAAAAAAAAAACCTATGTAGAATGATGCAGTGTACTATAATAATGGGGAACAGTTTCCCAGAGGATATTTCTCATTTGATTTGCCTTCTCTGTCTAGAGGTTTGTGTATTTAAAAATTTTCAGATATCCCTTCCTTTAAAACCCATCAGAGTATAAGGAAAAGTGAATGTTTATTAGGCATGTTAATGAGTGAATGAATAGTTTTCTATACATGCTCTGTTGTAAGTTTCATTAAATGAAGGCACTAAAACAAATTAGGGCATTACTTAATGTGTATATTAATAGATTCAAACCTATTAACATACAAAAAGGCAATTTGCAAATTAAGATTTATAGCAGTGCCTTAAAGGTGATTGTAAAACTTTTGTTAAAGTTCTCCCCCTCAAGCCATTTAACTTCTCTAACTTAGAAAGTTTATAAAATTATGGAATACGATCATGAAGAATTTAGCAAAGCCAGGGTTTTTTTTTACTATACCTGTGGGCCCTGCATGTAGCCCCTTGTAATTTTAAACATTGAATGGAATCCAGAGTTGGATTTTATTTATTTTTAAGTGCAGCAGCCTGCATGGTGACTCCAGCATTCTCACCCAGTGGTTTCTCTCCTCCATGGAGTTTAAAACTATTACAGGAAATTCTACTCTTCTATTCTTCCCATTCTAATCTATTTTATTATCTATGGGACATTTCAATTCCATAGTTCACTTAAATTTTTCTTGCTTCCATCAATTAAAATATACATGTGTTAAAAAACCTTTGTCTTCAGAATCATTATCCAAGCTGGCCTCGCAGATGAATCAGTAGAGCTTAAAGGTGATTTGTTAAAAGATCAAACAGGGAACTGATTTTAACTTTGTAAAGATATCAGAGGGTGAAGAATCAAATCGATAGCATCTAAAAATCAGTCAAAACCTAGAAACTTTGTCTTTCAAACCACTTTCTTTCATTTTATAATTGAGAAGATTATTCAAATTAAAAAGATTTGATATTATAATACGTTATTATTATTTTGATATACTTCAAGCATACAGAAAAGTATAGAGAAAAAACCCAAACACCTGTGTATCTCTTGCCAATCCTCTTCTCTCTCATCCTCCACATGGCAGCATTTGGTGTTTATTTTTCCCAATAATCTTTTTATACTTTATATTTATGGACCCATAAACAATATGGTATTGTTTTGCATATTTAAGTTTTATTTAAATATTAGTACATAAAATTTAAATATGTGCAGTATAACACTATTATTGCCTTTTCTGCTGAACCTAAAGTTTTTGAGATTTATCCATATCCACACATGAAACTCCAGTTCACTTTCTATACAGTATTCTATAGAAGAATGGACATTTATGTTGTTTCCAATTTTTATTCTTACAAACTGTCACAATGAGCCATCTTACATACATATATATCTCCTGTACACATGCTACAAGAATGTTTCTAAGCTTATAGCAGAGAAATGGGTAAATCATAGCATAAATATGAATCTTCCGCTTTATCAAATCCTGGTGTCACAATCTGCACTCCTCCCTGCAGGATACCAGAGTGCGTGTTGCTCTACCATCACTCAGTACTTGCTGACTATAAAGTTTTGCTTATCTTTCGAGTATGAAGTGGTATCTCATTGTTGATTTAATTTGCATTTATCTGAGTAGTGTGAGCTTGAGCATCTGTGTATTTGCTTTACGTATTTTTCAAAAATGTTCGATTGAAGTGTACTCATTTCAAAATTGGCAAAAGAAAACTCAGGAAGAAAAAGATTGCCTAACTATGTTATTTGTGGATAACAACTATTAACATTTTGCATTTTAATGCATTTCCTTACTATCTTGTTTTTCTTTGAATATTGTTATTCATGGTATGACTATACATATATATATATTACATATATATACATATATATTGATTGTGTGTGTGTGTGTGTGAGGAAGATCAGCCCTGAGCTAACATCCATGCCAATCCTCTTCCTTTTTTTCCCTTTTTCTCCCCAAAGCCCAAGTAGATAGTTGTATGTCATAGCTGCACATCCTTCTAGTTGCTGTATGTGGGACACCGACTCAGCATGGCTGGACAAGCGGTGTGTCGGTGCGCGCCCGGGATCTGAACCCTGGGCCACCAGTAGCAGAGCGCGTGCACTTAACTGCTAAGCCGACCCCACATATATATTGATTTTAAACAATTAATTCAGGAAGATTCACATGTTCTAGATGGAAGATAAGAAGTTCGCAAATATTTGCTACTGGATACATTATTAGTCTTCACTGTAAAAGAAAAAATGACAAATGCCATTCAATAGGTTTCAGATTTGGAAAGAAAAATTATTCCTTAAGTACTATGACAGTGTTGATTACTGTAACAACTTGGCTTTTATGAAAGGAAAAAAGAGCCTCTGTAAATAATAATTCTGGGCTGGCCCTGTGGCTTGGTGGTTAAGTGCGCGCGCTGCGATGCTGGCGGCCCGGGTTCGGATCCCGGGTGTGCATCAAGGCACCACTTCTCTGTCCAGCCTGAGGCCGAGTCCCACATACAGCAACTGGAAGGATGTGCAGCTGTGACAGACAACTATGTAGTGGGGCTTTGGGGGCAAAAAATAAATAAAAATCTTTAAAAAAAAAATAATAATAATAATAATAATAATTCTCCTAGCACCGTGTTCAATATTCTTAGTTAAGGAATATCACCAAGGATGCCACATCCAACACTGTCTATTGTATTAAATAATCATTAAAATTGCAAACATTCTATTTGAACCATGGGCAAGAATGTGGCTTAAGGAACTCATTTCCTGTGACTGGGAGTGGAGCAGATCCAGAAAAAAAGCTGTAGGAATTCTGCAGAGTCCAGCTGCCCCAAGCTGCACAAAACACCAGGCAATTGTTTCCTTTGAGATTTAAAGAAAAGATGGTAAAGGTGGACTCACCAGTCCGGTCTTATCTGAGCCCTGAGTTGTAAATGTTTCTTTTCAAGATTGACCGTAGTAAATCTTAACGAACATTTATAAACGTGAGCACATAAATATGATATGTCCTGAGCCATAACACAACTTGGTTTACCCCACTGTTGCTTTAAGACACCAATAACAATGGGGCTGACATCTCTCGTGCCATCTTACCCACAAAGCCCTCTCAACATTATGCTTCTGTCCTCTTGAATTTAATGCCCCAGGAAAGCTGTATCCAGATAACTATTTTGTTGTTGTTATTTCGAAGGCAGCTGTTTTCTTAATTCTCTTTCTTTTCCTGTCTCTCTCTCTCTCTCTCTCTCCTTTCATCCCTCCTCTTCCCTTTGTCTTTGTATTTTATTTGTTTTACTTCCTTTGTCCTTTCAAGATCCATCTACATACAGGTCACTCTCTGCTGTTTTTTGACTGGAGTGAAATGAGTGCTTTTATGCATAATAAGAACATTTTAAAAAATCTTGAATAAAAATTTAGTTCCATTTTCTTTTATTATGACTTCTACTTCAGTTATTGCTTCTTCCTCAGGGACAGCTACAATGCATACGTTAAATCACTGTTTTCTGCCCTCCATACTTATCATGGTTTTCTTGTTTTAATCTCTTAGGCTTTTCTTCTGAAATCTGAGAGAGCTTTCCATGTGCTCTAGTGCCTTAGTTTTATTTTCTGCAATGTAAATTCTGCGTCAATTTCTGCTCTCTGATGTGGATTTTAATTCTGTTTTTGCATTTGGTAGTAATTTTAATACACTTGAATTCATTTCTATTTCACACATCTCTATTTTATTGCATGCTATTGTTCATTTCAGCCTATTCTGCTTTCTGTGAACTAATGAGAATGCCAAAGAAGTTTCTAACATTTCCTCCCGATTCCTATTGTAAATTATTTTCAGTGATTCACTCCTCCTTTATTTCTTGCAGACGAGGCTTCCCTTTGCTTTTTTGATAAGGGATTATCAAAGTGTTATTGCTTTTCTGTTTTACTTTTTTTCCTATTTTCTAATATTTGATGATAGAAACATGTATCAGAGCTATAACTTAGTCCTGGTTTAACCAATCAACATAAAATGGCTTTACTTCTAATTAGATTGTCTGGAATTGAAAAATGCCATATTGATTAGCTGTGGCACCCAGGGGATTATAACAAGGGATTTATGAAGACTGTAGATATGTATGTGTTTTGCCTCTGTGTGTGACTGTTTGCTTAAAAAAGAAAAAGTAAAAAATGTATTTTAGGTTACTCACACATATACGCTTCAAATAATATTTAATTATATACACAAGACATGTTATTAATTTCTACTATTATTTCTCCATAAAATGTCTTAAATAGATGCATCTTGTTTTAATGGTGTTCTTTTTTAAATGTTCATTATTTTCTCTGAACATCAAAACTAATATATTTCCCTTTCATGTTTCTAACAAAATACATGATTTTCTGCTTGAAGGAGGAGAAAGCTGTCCCCTGAAGGAATATCTTTAGACACTTTTCTGGCTGTGGATGTTCACATCATACGTTTTGTGTCAAAATTAAGTAGCTGGAGTGATAGACGTTTTTTACCTAGGGATAGACTTTCTTATGGTTTTGATAGATATAATTTGAGGTTTATATGCTTGTTTATATGCTAGCCTCATCCTAAAATGGTATTGTCCTCAATTTTCTTTTTATTTACTGTTTCCAGGTTGTTTTACAAAGATGGTAACCAATTACAATCTCATAAAATCACAACTTTTTTATTTACAAAAGAGCAGATCACACATAAAGGCAGAGATAGATCACTTTTTGTAACACTGTCTCTCTAATATGAGCTGTAGTTAATATTTTATCAAATTAAATTTGCAAGAAGACATTTATTTTTTAAAAAATAGCTAGGACTTACTTTCATCATGGCACGATGACAAAATTGTCAATAGTGAGGAGACTGACAGGAACTCCTGTCTCATCTCCTCTTTTTGAAAGAAACAAGTCACACGTGTTTGCCTAGAAGTAAAGGAAAAGTTGAACATCTTTCCATTTACCTATGCCTGATTTTTTTAATGATGTGACAATAGGTTCAAATAGGCTCCGTTACTGGGAACATGTGCACTTATTTGAAGAAAAATAGGCTTTGAATGTGAATGTGATGGCAACCTTTGAAAGAATTGATGCTACCTTCAAGTTCACAGTAACAAAAGAATGAAATAAAAGCCACAATCAGAATATTAAAAAAAATTCAGAGAAAAGATAAGAATAATCTCAAGACCAGAGGCTCTAAAAGAGAATGTAGCTTAAGAGTAATTCAAAGATCTAAAAATGGAAATTTTGACGATATAACCTGAAATTTTCTTACTGAAGAAAAGAATGAGATATATAAAGTTTGTGGTTTTATAGCCTAAATATCCTTCAGTTTTGGGATGGATGAATAAACGGTGGTATGTCCATGCAATGGAATACTATTTAGCAATCTAAAGGAATGAACTACTGATATGCACAACGTAGATGAATCTCAAATACACTGTGCTAAGCAAAAGAAGCTGGACTCAAAAGGCTACATACTGCATGATTCCATTTTTATGATATTCTGGAAAAGGCAAAACAATAGGAAAAGTGGTTGCCAAGGGGGAGGGGAGAGGGGTTTATTACAAAGGAGCAAAAGGGAATTTTGTGAGGTAATGGAAGTATTCTATATCCTGATTGTGTGGAGATTATCTGATTCTATGCATTTATGACAATTTGCAGAACTGTCCACTAAAATGGCTGAACTTTACTATTATGATAATTATGCCTTAAATTTTAAAAATGGAAAATACGTAGCTTCAAAGTGGAATTCAAATTAACAACAAGGCCAATACAAAAATAAAAGACTATATCAATTTGTTGTATTTGTAGTCTAGGTGTAAAATATTGAGTTAAGAGCACTTGTGTGTTTGTGTGAGTGTGTGTGTAATCATTTCAAAGTCATTCCTAATAAATCAGATTGAGTAACATTGAATATATTCTGAAACTTAAATTGCCTTCCACTTTTAGCCCATCTAAACCTAGAAGGACAGATCTACAGAATCTAATCAGTGATTATAAGAAAGGATGATCTAGTATTAGAAACTAGGAGTAGACTTTGCTGGCATGAGGCTGATACTGAACCTCTTAATCTCAGGTTCATGTGCGCAATGTGCAGCAAGCCAAACGCTGAGACATCAGTGCTTGCAGATGGAGAAAGGTTTATTTGAATTGGCCAAAATGAGAAGGTGGGAGCATGAGTTCGCTCAAATCTGCCTTAACGAGAGCAAAAAGCAGGGTAGGTTCATATAGCTAAGGGGTTCAGCAGGAGGAGCTTCAGAGAAACCAAGGGGTCACTCCTGATAAGTCCTTGGGCAATCTGCAACAGCTGCTGGGGGCCAGCCATCTGATGATGGCAACCTCCCGGAAGGCATTCTCTTTCTTCTGCAAAACAAACTCACAAATCCTCGAGACCCAGTCACCTCTCAAGTTAGAAAAGAAAACAGCAAATTGACAAGATTCATCTATGTCTATGTTGGGAACAAGGTCAAAAGGCAAATATGTTCTTATTGTTCTTATTGAATATGTTCTTATTGAATATCTTATTGAATATCTTATTGAATATCTACAGTAACCCTCAGGTACCCGGCTTCAAGGCTTCAGCAAAGGACCGTTGACTGGGCATTGATAAGTTCTGGTTTTGACATGACCCAGTCAGAAAATTCTGGTGGAAGTTCTCTTGTAAGTGAAAATAAAGACTCTAAATCTCAGAAACTGCTCAAGTTGCATTCTCAGCTGTGCTGCATTTCCCCTGACATCTGTCACCAAAGCCTTTCGTCTTTCCAACGTGGTTTAGTTGCAGTTTGATTTGAGTATAAATAAATTTTTTTGATGATCAAAACAATGTTTACTAATGGAGTTAAGATATATAAAATTCAGGGTCCTATGCTGTATATTTACTCCTGGTAGACTGTTGGTACCTACTAGACCTAAGAAATCACTGCTGCTGTCCTGAGCACCTGGAAAGGCAATGCTGCTTCTAAACTTGCCAAAAGTAAGCAAAGGGAAAATTTCACAATGTATATTACGTTCTCTCCTTTTCCCCTATATTTTGCATGTAATTTCTTTTCTCACAAATCTTTCAATAAGCAGGCATAACTCATCCATTCCTTAAAAAGGTGTCTTCATGTAACTTTCAACTGACTTTCAGGTTTCTGAGTAAATATTTAAATATTTTTGTTAGTGATGTGTGACCTAAAAGTCCTGTTGGATATGAGTCCATTGAGTAATCCTAGAGCACGGCTAGAATGTGGTGGAGCATTTCATTGAATTTTTATCTTTACTTACATGACTTACCTTCACCTTTTTTACAATTAAAAGGAAGACAAGGGGCCAGCCTGGTGGTGTAGTGGATAAGTTCAGCACGCTCCACTTTGGCAGCCTGGGTTCGTGGGTTTGGATCTCGGCATGGACCTGCACCACTCATCAAGCCATGCTGTGGTGGTGACCCACATACAAAATAGAGGAAGATTGGCACAGATGATAGCTCAGGACCACTCTTCCTTAAGCAAAAAGAGGAAGATTGGCAACAGGTGTTGGCTCAGGGCCAATCTTCCTCACCAAAAAAAAAAAAAAGGAAGAAAAATAGAAAAAATTCTGAAGCAGAGGGATAAAATGGTAAATACGACCTCTTGTTTCATCACTACCTTTATTGTCCTTCACCTTGTGATCTTAAAAATCAATCTTTTAACAGTTTCCTTTCTCACTTTTTGAAGGGATTTTTAAAAATTTTATTTCCTATTGTTGGTTTTTGTTTAGGAAAATAAGCATTCTTAAACCTGTTCTTAGGACAAGCAAATTGTAGAAAGCAATTTAGCAAAACATTTTTAAAAAATTGTAGAGTTGGTACAATTCCTTTGACTCAGAAATTCTGTTTCTAGAAAATTAACTTAAGATGATAACCCTGGACTGTTCTAAAATGTCACTAGAAAGAGAGTTGGTAGGGAGCTATTTATGACAGTTAAATGCCAGGATCTGTGTGAGGTGCTACTTTTCATCCCAAACATTATCCCTTTATGGTCCAGATAAGTAAAAGTTACTCTAAAGGACTGTCAAATTGTAGATGAATTTTGAAAAATAAAAGTGTTTTATGTTGATTATTCTATCATTAAATAAATAAAATATGGGTTCGAAAATTTTCCTGGCCGCATTTACTTTTAAGCTTCCTATATTAAGATTCTAACTTGATTTTAAAAGTCAATATGATTTTATAAGAGTTAAAGAGTTCTTCGAGGAAATATCAAAAATTGTGCCTACCTACCAATATTTTTGGTTCCCCTTATTCTCACTGAGAGAGGAGAGATGATACTAATCTGTTTTGCTCCCATGCCTTATTGTTTTCTGCCAGTTTGGAAATTTAGAACCCTTCTAAACCAAGGCTTTTTGGATAAGTTATTTCAGACTCACAATTTAGTTCCCATGAAGCACCTTTACAGTTGACATAATGGATTGTTTGATGTAAAATCTTACATCATTTGCAAGGCAAGCAAAGCAAATCAAAAACTTACATGAAGATTTAAGTTATGTTTTATTGCACTGAGGAAATGAGTTGTCATTAATGGCAGCAGTCCATCCACAAAGGCACTTTCTTGTCACAAAGGTGTTCATTGTCACTTCAATGAGTTGTAGACTTGACTTCCCATGCCCTCCGTAGAAATCATACTTCTTGACCTCAGAAAGCCACCCTTAAAATACAATACTCAAAATGAGAATGGTATTAGTGGTCATCTATGGAATAGTTTTTGGCTATTAATAGCTCATTTTTGGCTAGTGCTCTTCGCTGAAAATTCCATTTAAAATATTTTCCATTACTAGACCACCGACCTTCCACAGCGTCTGAGTGTAATTCATTAGTGTTGGCAATTGCAGCCTAACTCTAGTTAGCCTAAATTGTCAGAATAAGTAAAAATGATGCTTTGGTTTCGCCAGGAGTGATTTTGGGGTGCCTGAGAATTCAGGAGTCTAGGCTAAGAAGGATTGTTTTGTAGCTTTAAGTAAAATGAATGTTTTCCCCCCTAGGAAGGTTGCTGCTAGTTTTCAGCTGTGAGTTTGAACCATGAAATGAGGGCTTCTTAGTGGCAAATTGCACATTGATGCAGTCAATTTTCATGGTTTTACTTTGTAGCTTCACAGTTTCAGCAAGTAAAGGAAATCTTGGCAAATTAAGCAATCCTAGGCGGTAGGGAGTGGGATTGGAGAGTTGAAAGGAATCTGGCAAAGACTGTCAGTGAAACCTCGTGAAAATGTGTGTTAAAATGAGAAGTTTGTGCCTAACTTTAGTTGGCAATGTTACAGCGTATTATCTGCCTATTCCATTTACTTGGAATGAAGAGGCTCATTTGGACACAGGACATTGAACTTCAGGAAAAATAATCACGACTAAAACCCACATGCACATAAAGAGTGCAGCATTTTTTTTTTGTAACAATTTTTACTCCCACTGGCATTTTATTTTATTTACTTATTTATTTGTTTTTGTAAGGAAGAGCAGCCCTGTGCTAACATCTGCCAATCCTCCTCTTTTTTTTTTGCTGAGGAAGACAGGCCCTGGGCTAACATCCGTGCCCATCTTCCTCCACTTTATATGGGATGCCGCCACAGCATGGCTTGACAAGTGGTGCGTCGGTGCATGCCCGGGATCCGAACCGGCGAACCCCAGGCCGCTGCAGCAGAGTGCGTGCACTTAACCGCTTGCTCCACCGGACCGGCCCCTGAGAGCCACATACTTCTGTGGCAGCATTTGCACAATTTTTGCTTCCTCTTTTTGTGGGTTTGTTAAACTTTTGCGTATTCCATTTTCATTATTTCTTATGTGTAAATGCTCTGTGCCCCCCACCCCAAATAAAATAATCCATGCTTCTTTAATCAAGATGCATTATTTGATGATTCTCAATGTTGAATTCAAAGTCAGCCTTACGCGTTTTGAATTAACCAGACTGACTTTTTCACCCACCCGCTGCTTGATCATAAGCAAGTCATTTAAGCTCAGAGATTCGAATCTGTCACCTATAAAATGGGAGTAATGTGATCAGGCCTGTGTTCCTCAGACAGTGTGAAGATGGATTATATCAGGTCTATGAACACTGTGAAGTACAGTACAAACGCTATGTGTTAATATCGATGAGTGCTGCAGGTTTTCCCTTTGAAAACATGTTTGAAACCCATAGCTGGCACACCCTGGAAATGAGTATATGTCAACCACACGCCATGACAATGATTCCAGGTGGCGTGCTGTGGAAAGAACTCAGACTTGGGAGCCAGAGCTGATTCAGACATTGTCCAGGCTACTTAGTAGCCTTGAGCCCACAAGTCATTTATTCAGCCATTCTGAGCTCCAGGTGACTTTTGATTCAGAGTAGATAATAGCGCCATACTTAGGACTATCAAATGTCAGTCCTACTGCCTTATTTACCAATTAGAGAGACCAAGGGTGAAATTGCATAAGCAAAGTGTATTCAGAACGTATCCTACTGCCTGGACAGGCTCCTTGGGATAAAGGCCAACCAGTTCCAGAATGACTCTATAGTCATGTTAAAAATGCTTAACTCACATGTGCTCTTAAAACTCAAATTGAAAAGAAAAAGATATTTAACAGTAATAAATTCTCAGGATTTGTTTCTTGACAAAACTTCAGTCCATGTACCTGGGTGCTGCTGTTCTGTGCCATTTTTGTTTGCAGCAGCCTTGACCTGTCCTCTCTTTGATGTCGTGTTTGCTTGAGTCCACGCACAGAGTCTACTGCCTGTTGGGTACTACGTTAGGTGCTGGGAACACAACAAAGAGCAGAACAGAAACAGTTCCTGCTCTCACAGTGCTTACATTCGGCCACCAAGGGAAACCACTAGAATGAAATGCAAAATGTAGAACTGTGATTCTGTTGAGAGCTATGAGGGAGCAGTGCACTAGGCTCTGAGAACTTCCCTATCCAAGAGAAAGTCACTCCAGAAGCAGGAAACTTCTTTCACTCTTGAGTCTAAGTGTTCTACGTCGTAGACACTCAATGAGTGTGAAATGCTCTGAGGTGTGAATGGGACTTCAACAACTAACATCTAATATGGAACTTAAAAAATGTTCATCTCTGCAGAGAGGCGTTCCCTGACAACTACTCTTTAGTCTCTGTCCTTGCCTTACCGCTGAACATGTCCTTTTCGTGGTGGCTCCCAGAGGGCCCAGGCCCAAGCTACACATCTCCGTCTGCTCTGTTCCAGGCTTGTCACACCTTAATGTGATCTCTAGTCCACTAGTGTTCCCCGCCACTGTAATCCCCACCCTGGAAAGCCAGTTTTTCTGAGATAGAGACTCCCAAGTGATTCCTTTCTAATCTGCAAGTGCCTGCTGTTGTCTGAGACCTCTCCATGTGTTGGCTCATCTCTTGTGCTTCCTATGGCATTTTCCCTGTGGACTGATCTAGATGCAAACTAGGTATAAAGCTGTCAAAATTGCCTCTAAGTCCTGCTTCTATACTCAGATGTCAAGCATGGATCCACCTTGACGGACTTCATAGAAGGGTCCTGACATTGCCTGCACTGTCGTGTTGCACTACTAATCGTGACCTGGTTGTGACAACAATTACTTCCTGAAGAGTCGACCCAGCAGTGGATATTTAGAAGAGGTTCAGGTGGTCAGCTTTATGAGGGAGGTGATATTTGAGTTCGTCCTTAAAACAGATTGAATTGAAATGGGCAGAGAGAAAGGAAAATGGCCTTTTCTGGTTGACAAAATCCTGTTGAGGGGAATAGTTGTGCTGGAGAATAGTGAATAAACTTGTGTGACCTGTCTGGTTCCAGACACATTTACTGAATACTAACCATGCACCAAGCTCCTGCTAGATGTTGGGAGTATAAAGATGACACAAATTCTCTATTCTTCAGAAGCCGATAGAGAAGTCAGGAGTTATACATGGAAGGATAAGAGGGATCATGTTATGGTGCTTTCAAATGCTAATAGGTTTAGACTTTATTCTTTAAGTAAAAAGGGCACTTTTGATGTGGTCCTAGGATAATTTAGAAAATATAAAACATTTTTTTTCTCTAGCTATTGGTAAATTCATATCTAGTCTTATTCTCTTACCTAAAATGATATCTTTGTGGAAGATACTCTCTTAAGTCACAGATACTTTTATACTTAATTATTTTATATATATTTTGTTTTCTTCTCTATAGAGCACAAGATAATAACCCTGTAGGAAGACCTACATTTTATGCAGATAAAGCATTCTAAACTTTTTTAATGTAGTTCTATCATTAGAAAACTTTAGTATATAAACATAAGTTTTGATGAGAAGGTTAATGTAATGGAAAATTAACAGTAGGATAAAAACACATTTTACTACCAAATTAACATTTAATTAGGACTGAATTTTCATTTCTACTATGAAAAAATGTTGATTGCTGAAAACATGTACACTCTTCTTTTTTGAAAATTCTTCTCTGTCTCTTTGTCTCTTTCTCTGTCTCTCTTACTACCACCCCCCCACACAAATGCATAGTTTCATACACATAAACACAACTTTTTTCTTTACTCTTTATTCTTCCTTCCAAATAAACCTCCCAAATTCTTTTATTTAGGTTTTTAAAAATTATTGAAGACAGTTTTTAAAATATGCTTCATTTCTCAGAACCATTTTCAATGTAACAGCTGTTTCTTTTAAACATTTTGTTCAATTATTAGGCACATGGTAGTTTGAATTTTTAATGGGCACTGTACAAACATGTCCAATATAATGGATCAGAAAAGAGAAGGCTGAAAATGGAGGCTGTTTTCAAATACACAAAGGGTGTTAATGAGCTATTCTCTATTATTGCCTTTACGGAGTAGCAAGTATAAAGTGGTGGACTTTGAATGTAGCATGGGTAGAGATAACCTGTATTTATTTTGGCACAGATTCTCCACTAGGAACTCTTATACAGGCATCTCCTCAAGTGGACATTCCCGTGTTGCAGATGAGGATAACGAGACTCCGGCGGGGCTCATCAGTTGACAGAGCTGGGACTTGAGTCTGTATAGATCTCCCTGGCATTATCTCACTGTCTGAGACAATTAACTATGTTTAGGGAAAACTGGCCTGGAAGCTAAGGTTGTTAAACAGTTAAATGGACTAGTAAAGGAGTATGGTAACTAGTATGTTCACATGGTTTAAAAACATGATAAAATACTTTCGTGTGAAATGGCTTAGGTAGACTTCTGTCTGAAGAATGAAAAATAGACAACTTCGGCTTTAATACAAGATAGAATGTCATGAGAAGATTTTTTAAATTAGTAAATATTTTGTTCTTTCAAAAGATAAATGAACTCACTCTCATGCCTCAATAGGATAACCAAGACGATTCCTTGGACCTCCAGATTTTCACTTTCGTCTTAAGTGTGGTTGGTTGTTCCTCTTGGTTACCACTTTCATATAATGACCTCCTCCATCTCTTTCTGCTGTCAGATGACAATGGGAATGTGGGCTAGAGCCTTCTCGGGATATCAACACTTTTTGGCTTATCAAATAAAATCCAGCAGGTGTATGCCCCACCTGCCACACTAGTCATAAGCACCCAAGACCCTAACAACCCCAGCTGCTGAGCACGTGCCTGTGTTGTGCCTTTGACAAAGGTGACAGTGAACAGGGCTGCACAGCTCCTGTGCTGGTCTCGGGAAAGCTTGGTCACAATAAGTGGGTAGGGAAGGTAGTCTAAAATCTGTGAGGTAAGCGAGCTTCCATTATCAACTCCCGAGTATCCAATCTTGAGTAATTTAACGTTCAAGTGAGATAGAGAGCAAAACAAAGGAAAAACTCCCTCAATTATTTTAAAACATTGTAAAAGCCTGGGTTTTGGCAATCTACAGCTGCTACTGAAAATGTGGGCACTTAAAGCAGATCACAACAGGTGAGCTCCATCAAACGTTCATGTGTGAAATATACGCTCAGTTGTAAGCCGTTCTGAAGAACTATTATGCCAATAAAGAGCAAATGGTAATGGATTTTTTTTTTTTTCCTGTGAGGCACAAATGGAGACTTTATAATTTTCTTCTTATGGGGCCCATTGAAAAACCCATTGTAATCTACTTTTGAGTATCCCTGTTTTTTAAAATATCAATTACTCGGTTTTGCAATTAAAAACATAAATTAAGTATGCTTTATTCCATATTACGTTTTCTAGAATCATAAAGGTGAATAAAGTACTATATCCATGCTTTCCAAGACCCTGTATCATTTCTGGATGTTTGGAACCTAATTAGTTTTCTTTTTCTTCCGCTTGGCATTGACAGTTATTTCTGTAGTTAAAATTTTTACCTACTTTTTCTTTGTATGAGGACCTTTAAGAATACTGACAATTAGTTTTCTTCCCCATTCACCAAGACATTTTTGTCTTGCCAATCACATTCAAGCTAAAATTTTAGTCTTTGCCTAAAGCTTCAAGCTTGCTTGAAACCACTTTACACGAGGGTGTCCTTTTACTTTTTCCTTCACTACCCTCGGGAATGAAACATCTAATTCTTTAGGATTAGAGAGTACTGTTTGACTAGGATGGTGCTTTATTTAAATTAAGAAAAAAAAACTCTATAAATTAAGTAGAACAAGGAAATGAGGTGTTGTTTAGCAATATAAAGGTATATCATTTCTCCATGCCTGCCCTAAAGTAGGTAAAATGACCAGTTATATAAATAGTTGAATTAAACAGACTCACTGCAGTCTAGGTCTCTGATAGATGCAATGGAGAGAATTCGATCTGCAGCCAAGACCAGAGCCCAGTTCTCCTGACTCCTAGCTTAGTGCTCTTTCCAGTATATGATAGTTGGTTAATATCAATGAATATATACATATTCATGAGCTCTCCCCTAGAAATGAATATTTTCATAAAATTTTTACCAATCTGCATATGCAGATTGATCTTTCTGTCTTCTAGCTTCTGGTTAAACTCTATCACCTCTAAGGAAAGAAATTCCATTATTAGGGTGGACAAGGGAGCTGGAAACCCCTCTGCGCCCTCATCAGTGAAGGATGGATTGCCCTCTATCCCTTGGTACTATTCTGCATTCAGGTGTGAGCTAGCACCTTGTTTAGTGTTTTGAGCATTAATCATCCAAAGATTCAGTGACTTTAGATAATTGTCTTGATTCTAAGAATTTGATGTAGGCAACGAAACCAAAAAAATATAAATAGCTTTCACTGTAATGTTAGGGCCGGCCCCGTGGCTTAGTGGTTAAGTGCACGCGGTCACTACTGCTGGCCCGGGTTTGGATCCCGGGCACGCACCGATGAACCGCTTCTCTGGCCATGCTGAGGCCGCGTCCCACATGCAGCAACTAGAAGGATGTGCAACTATGACATACAACTATCTACTGGGGCTTTGGGGCAAGAAAAAAAGGAGGAGGATTGGCAATAGATGTTAGGTCAGAGCCGGTCTTCCTCAGCAAAAAAAAAAGAGGATTAGCATGATGTTAGCTCAGGGCTGATCTCCCTCACACACACACACAAAAAGTCATAATCACAGATGCAAAGACTGCAGAATTCCACAAAGCTTTAGGGCTCAGAGCCTGCAGATCCCAAAGTATGACCTCAGAGGTAACAAGTAGGGTTACAGGGGGACCTCCTAAATAAAGGATAAGTCAAAGATCTATAAGATATCCTTGTAGTTTGTTGTAAGAGACCTTTTAGAAATTATAAATGCAATTACTACATAGAACACCTGTTTGACAGTATTTTTTACAGAGTAGGTGCCTAATATATATCTGGTGAATTCATTCATCTTGGAAGCCTCTGTTTGTTAAAAGTCGCATTACCTATGGGATGCAGGATTTTTTAGGAGGATATATGACATAATATATATTTAGAATCAGAACGCTGAGAATCCTACTAGTTTCCTAGAGGCATAAATTCTCCCCAAATAGTGCTCCTCTAATGGAGATCATCATTTTCATTATCATCATCATGAGCATCTACACCATCATCATTTCCCTTTATTGAGTCCTTACCCTGTGCCAGGCCCTCTACAGACATTATCTCATTTAACCCTCAGCCACAGCTCTGGAGAGTATTACTTGCCTTATTTCACAGATGAAGCATGGAAACCTAAGGTAGGTATTACTATTTCTATTTACATATTATAAACTGAGGCTCAGAGACATTATATTTACTTAAATCACTCAGTAAAGTGCAGATCCAGAATCTAAATAATCCGGGACCTTCTAAGGTCAACTCCACCAACTCTGCATGGTTCCACAGTTAATATGGAGGAAGAGAGAATATTTTTAAAATTTTGTTTTAGTTTCCATGCAATACAATTCACTCTTTTTGGTTACGGTTCTATGAATTTTGACAAATGCGTAGTGTCATACAACCACAACCCTGATCAATATACAGAATAGTTCCATTACTCTCCAAATTCCCTTGTGTTGTCTCTTTGTAGTCAAACTCTCTCCTAACCCCTCCCTCCGGCAACTACTAACATGTTTTCTGTCTCTATACCTTTGCCTCTCCAGAATGGCATGTAAATGGAATCTACAGTGTGCAGCCTTTTTTGGTCTGGCTTCTTTCATTTAGCATAATACATTTGAGATTCGTACAGGTTGCTGTGTGTGTCAACATGGATGTAATGGATTTGTACATCTACCATAGTTTGTTTATGCATTTAATATTCTAGGATGGCCTCGTCCTAGGACTGGTGGTCACCAGGCTATCAGCCAGTGGCCAGTGAGCCTCAGTTCTCCACCACATGACCTCTCCTGTAGTAGCTTGGGCTCACTCACATGGAGTTCTCAGTGTTCCAGATGCAGTGGATGGAATCATGTTCGTGCCCTGGGACTTCCTTTCTCTTGCTTGCATAAGCATTTCTCTATCCTCTGCTGAAATCTAATTTGCTACAATTCTCTGGACCAAAGAAAGTCACTTGGCCAAGCCCCAGAGTTATGGTGTGGAGGAATAGACTCCACTTTTTGAAAGCACACATGACAAAATCACATTGCAAGTTGTGTAAAATCAGGTGACTTGCTTATTACTCACTTCAAATCTCAATTTATTCATCTGTAAAGTAGTTATAATAATACCCACCTGATGGGATTGTTTTGAAGATTAAAAATTGAGAAAAAATGGAACGCTCCTAATAAAGCACTGTCACTGATAGCTATGATTATCCCTGGGGTATCTGGAAAGGTTACTATGAGGCAAAAAACACTAGGATGTAAAGGACGTGATCTCTCCCACAAGGAGTTTCTGATTGTTCTACTGGCTCAATGCATGATTTTAAGTTAATTATTTGATTTATGTCTAATTTTAAATAAATGATAAATATGAATAATAAAAATAATAAATAAATGAATGAATTTATATATAACTCTTGCTTTCTGACCTAACATGGTCATTGGGGGACAAGTTAAAAGCATTGGTAAAGTATACAGTCTTATTAGAATGACTGACATGGTAAGGCAGCTTGATATGGTTGAAAGCCTGTTGGTCTTGGAAGACCAGAGTTTGAGCAGCAGCTCTGCCATTTACTGAGTGGCCTTGGGCAAGTTACTCAACCTTCCTAAGTCTCAGTTCTCTCATCCGTAAAATCTGACCTATAAAACTCATGTAACTCACCTAACGTGTTGTTGTGAGGACCACGTGAAATAATGCACTTGGAAACTCCAAATCAATACACAAGAAGGAAAGGAAGAAAGGCAAGAAATCACGCATCCCATGGGCATGATAACAGATTATCCTTCTCTAAGATTTGGGATGTACCTGAAAGGTCATCCTGCTTATAGTAAAGTGTTGTATTAATTTATAATTTATATGATCATCTTCATAGATGGTCACAAGTACTCACCCAGGCCAGGCCAGTAGGTAACATAATTGAATTGAGTGTGTACACAGCAGGAGATGGGGGATCCTGTAGTAAATGGGGGAGTTCTTGTCCCATCAAAAGCAAGCAATTATCAACTACTACTTAGTTCTAGACGAATATTGATTGCCACATGGGACCATGGGCCACATGGTATAAGGGCCCATGTGATTTTTCATTAAAGCCAGAATACTCGTTTTTTGGTGGTTTTTTTTTTGGTGAGTTTCAAACGTGTCTCAACAAGGAGCTGATCGAAGAAAAATATGCCTATGGTGGATGAAGCATGCAGGCTGCCATTTTTGACCACTGATTACGGAAGTCGCTGTCGACTTATTTCTGCAGCATTTATTAAACCTACCATGTGAGGCAAGTGCAGTGGTTCATGTTACCTTCAACATTGGTGCTTACATTCAGAAAGACCCATCATTTTATGGAGAATACATACAAACAAATAGGTCACGTTTGCTCATCAGCACTTCTGTTCGTCGTTAAGTACGATCCTACTCCCAATTTGGAGGAGAAAAATGCACAAACCTGTCCCTTGTGATAATATTCCCCCAGTGTGGCACATGTTTTGGTGCTGCTATGGTGGTTTGGGAAAGTCACTGCACCACTTTCCTCACCTATAAAATGAAAGCATTGGACTAGATTAAATCTACAGTGATTTTCACCTCTAATATTCCGTGTGTCTATAGTAAGATTGGTAATAATTGTAATTTTAAACACATTATTCAATACTCTTTTCTGTCTTGAGACAAAAGAATCAATAGCTCTGCTTTGGCTTCTTGTTGCATAGGTAAATATCTGGCAACAAAAAGATTTCTCTTTTATATGAATGAAACAATTATTTTCCAAAAGCCCCCCATAGGCCATGGTGTTTTTAGCCTGGGTAAATTTAACTCATATGCCTAACTATTTAATAACATTCTGGGGTTTCAGAGTAAATTATTCTCTATTACCATAGAATACTGACTTTTTAAAATATTTAATAATTTTCCAAAATGTTTGTTTTTAAATAGTTACAGACCTTAATTTACTAATTTGTCACTAAAACAATATGTAATATAAGCTTCCTATGAAGCAACATTTACATTATAAATGTTATTGTGAAGGTTTTACATGGTGGATGAAATGCCTTGGTTTTTATAAATGTATTTTGGGACCCCAAAAGTGGGGTTTTTTTCAGATTAATAATTTATATTTATAATTCCTAACATATAAAACCTGTTAGATTGCCTTATCCTTGTTCATTTATAAATATAGCCACCTCCCATTTAGTAGTTGAACATTATATGTGGGGCATGAATTTATTTCATGATTTTGAAAAAAAAATATCTAAGAAAAAATTTGTTTGTAGTACAAAAGTAATATATGGTAACAGAAAAAACCCCAAGTGTTTCAGAAAATCTTCAAGCATAAGTGGACTAATTGTAGTTTACACCTAATTAGCTACTTTTATCACACCCGGGCCATTACATTGCACATCGAGTTCTACTTCAGGCACTTTGCAATCATTATCTAAATTAATTTTTAAAACAACCATCAAGGTTGCATTATCCTAATTGTAAAATAAGGAGACCAGAGCTCAGTGAGATTGCACAACTTTCCCAATTACCTTGTCTCCAGATTGGGATTTAAGCCAGATATGACCACTGTCAGGTCTCTGGGCTTCCATTACGCTGTGAGTGCTGTTGGGTCTAAGTCATATCAGCCCTTTCCAGGGCCTAGTCCTTCTAGTCATAACACAATCTCTAGTTGACCAAAAACTCCGTGGTCAAGCAAAGAATTAGATTATCAGCTTTATTAATAGGCCAGCCTAGCAGTGCCTTATACCCCAAAATACAAACTTCTCTGGTAAAACTGGACAGAAAACTAGAGCAGGCTCCCCAGTATAGTCAATATTGGCTTCACTTGCTTAGCTGCAGGTAGAGAAACCGTGAAGGGCAGATACCCACCAGAAAGGATATCCTAGCCAGTGGGAGGGAGGGTTGCTTCATGGAAACTGGAGACCCAAAGCCCCCCAACTCGAGCACAGTTTCATCCATAGAAGAATAAGGTCCACGAGATCACAACATGCACGAGTCCTGCCCTTTAACACCGAACTCCACCCAGTAGAGAAACATGGCCCAAGGGATGCAGGCTCTCACCTGACATGTGATTCCTTTTCCTGTGGAGAAGAGAAACTGGGAGCAATGAAGGTAGAAATACCCCCCAGCACTGCACTGAGGAAAAGAGGTGCTGGTAGAAAGACTTGCATATTAAGGCCAAGGTGGGAAGTGAGAAGCCTGACAATAGTGACTGTCTCTAGTCGTCGCAGGGCAGCCTGTGCCGTGACAGGCTGAGAGAGTTCCCTGGGCTGCCCTCTTTTTAAGGTACAGCAAGGGTTTACTATCACTGAATATTTATCACCTTCCTCTTTCTGATGTCTTATTATAAACATATTTGCAGAAAAGAGAAACTCTGAGTCAATTTGTGTAGCATATCTGGATGTGGGAATATGTACAGCTGGGTATCAGGGAGAGATGATGCAAAGAAGGCAGAATAACTGTGCATTATGCAGCTTCCTGATGCATACAGTTTAGTAGTTGAGGGGAATGCAAGTAGGTTTCTAGGCCACTTGAGTGTCATTTGTTGGGAAGTAGTAGTATGACTTATCTTCGGTCATGTTATTTTGCCTAGTTTGTTTTGTTTGTTTATTTGTTTGAAAATAATGGAATTCAGTTCAATCTAAGGAGAGCCTGATTTGCCGCCTTAGCCTCTTCGGGGATAGACAGTCCTGGAAACAACAGTCGCCTGTGCAGGAGCATACGCCATCTTCTTTTGGCTCCCTGGGAACTCTCTTCCGCTGTTCTGTGAAGGCAATGGCTCTGTCACAGCCTTAGTAGTCAAAGAGATGGCTTTATTTAAAACAGCCCTTTAGAAGGGACTTAAATGAAATGGCAGTAATTTGGTTGATGGAAATAAAGATCAATTTCAGGCTGTGAAATAAGGTCAAAACCATAAGAACATTAAATAGAAAGGATTAGCATTAAGATTATACCTGGAGTTGGAGAATAGATGAAAGAGGAGAACCAAAGAAAAGGGAAAGCAGCCTTTCAATATGCAGAAAAGTAATTTGGACACTGAAGGAAGAAGAGAAAAAATACACTGAAATGGCATAAAATAAGAACGTTAGGAATTCTATGGATAAGAAGTGAGATGCATATAAAGTATACCTTTAGAGTAGATTTTAGTGACAATAAAGCAATGTGAAAATAAATGAAAGTAAGAGCAAGTGCCAATCTTTTTGATATACTTTGCAGATTATGGTGGGGAATATGAAATATTAGGCAAATTTTTAAAACCTCGTATTGTTTAATGCAGTCTGAAGATGAATTTGTGCATGTGTGTGTGTGAAAAATATTAAATTCATTTGTGAAAATTATGTAGTGTCAAAAATGTCACAAACATTTTCTCGTGTTTCATAGAGTGAAATTGTTTCCTGGCTCATTCTGTCCCAACTGAGATCATTTCTTTTTGATCTTTAATCTCTGACCCTCTCTTAGTAACAACAACAACAATAAAATGTTCACTAGACAACTGGGGAAAGTTCTATTTAAAGCCCTAAAATGGTAGTTAGTAGAAAAAAATTGAGATTTATAAAATGTCAGAGCCGCCAAATATTTCAACATTCTAATAGAATAAGCCTATGAAAAAATTTGTAAGACAAGTCTATACTTTTGAAAATTGTTATTACTGAATATTTTTACTCTGAATAGTAAAGTTTGTCAATTACCTGATTCAAGAGTAATTCAAAACTACATAAATATGTAACATAGAGAAATAAATTTATTATTGCACAATCAATAAGAGCGTTTTGCTAACTATAACTTTTTAAAAATGTGTATAATTTGAAGAAAGTTTTTGTCATGGAGTGAAGTTCACTTTTAGAGCTGGTTTGCAAGTTCATGGATAGAATTTAGAAAAGTTTTACTATTAATTAAAATGGGAAGTTGAAATATTTGAATTATTTTGGGAACGTCTAGCTATATAAACTTCAAAAAGTTATCTTGCTTACTTCCCCACTTCATTATGCAAAGAAAAGCACAAATGAATTATATTCATTGAACCATTAAATGGGAGTCCAGCGAACCATTAAAATTAATAGGTCATCCAGGAACAGGATAGATACAGAAGGAAAAAAATAAAACATGTTGATTAGCTCTCAAAGTGTTGCATCTGTTTGGAAGATAAACAGAGAAGCAACAATTTTGGGTAACTGTGTTTCCATTTTCATCATCTTAATTCATATGTGTTGTCATCTTTAAAAGCTGCATATTAGATTTAAATAAAAATATTCTAACTACTCTCTTAACAATACTAGAAATAAAACATATGACTTGGAGTTGAGAAAACTAGATTTCATGTTCAGCACTATCAGCCTCCTGAGCTGTAACAGCAGAATAAATCTTCATGTTGACACTGTGTTGGTTTATGGGCGTAAAAGGTTAAGTAAAAAGATAAGAAAGGTTATCACAGTGCAGGACTCTAAATTCTGTTTTAGTAAAATCTGTATTCATAGTTCACAGAAAATGTAAATTGAGCATTATTAGCTAGGAAGTGACACTAGAGTAATGCACACTCACTATTTTCTTGAAGGAACCAAAATGTTTTCATTTGTAATATCACTTAATATTCCATCGTTTGTGTTTGAGGAAATTCTTTGCCTCATTCAGAATTCTTTCAATATGGTATAATTTGGTCTTCTAAATAGTTTTAGGGTAAGAAAACATTCTTTTAAATTAGATATTACTGATTTTGGTAAGTGTCTTTCCATTTTTTAGTAATGATAAGGAATTCAAAGATACAAACTTTACTAGTATCATAGAGGCTTGTAAAAAAAAGATATCATGAAAGTTACTGATTATGGAAAGTCATTAAAAACATTAACAGTACCTCACTGATGTATATATGTCACAGTCACTAGACCAGCAACAGCAAAACAAGGCCTTGGTGTATACGGGAAAGCACAAATGTGCAAACACCCACACATCCTAAGAACAGAATGGGGCAGAATAGTCTTTAATTTCTTGCAATTTTTATAATATAATTTAAAACCATTAAAAGTATATAGAAGTTGAGGAATATTACTCCAGAAGACTGGAAAAATATCAATAAAATATATTTATACTATTCTACTAAAGCTGCCAAAATTTCCTTCTTTAATATGGATGAAAAGATGCTATAATCCAGATCTTATAAAAATTATAGATAAATATGTAATCTAGGTGTAGTGGTAAAGAATTCATAAACTAGAGATAAAGATAATACATATGTAGTAGTTACAGATTCAAGTGGCCAAGGATGTACCATTATTTTTTATAAATGTTTAACTACAGAATTCATGTCCCTAATCCCTTTGATGCAGACAATTTGATCTAATTACTTCTGGATAAGACTGGCAAATTCAAGAATTTTCAATCGCTTCAAGGTTTAAACTCAACCGGTTCTGAGTTCTCATCCCCTGCTACCATCCACTCCCCCACCCCCCACATACTTCTTCCTCCGGTGGCAGCTGAATTCCAGTGTGGAGTTAGGAGGCTTGGAACTGTGGATCATGGCCTTTGGGAAGAGGGACATCTGATTTGTGGTCATCCTCCATGCTCTTGTGACATTCACAATGGTATTTTGGAGCTGCTGATCTTTGCTAACGTGTCTCTGTCTTTATTGCATCCACTGCTGGAGACCGCTCATATGATCCAGACCACGTCTACACACCTATTGGAGTCATGGACACTTCCCTACATTCTCTGAGACTACAGTGTGTTCAGAAGATTGTTTTAGGTCCTCTCTGCCTGGACATGTCTGGCCATTTCTTCTGTTAGACTGGTGCTTCACTATTCTGCTTTTGGAGTCTTTCCTAGAAAGCTTGCTGTTTTAGTCTTCACCCAGAAATCAAACATAGGTCTCATCACCAATCAGACACTTCTTGTCCAAAAGGAAAATCTATGTAGGGCTTCTTTAAATGCCCACCACACACTTTTCCTAGAGGAGTGGTAAGATAAGAGGTCCCTCCTCAAAAACCTCTACCATTAGCTAAATCTCCTGCCTGCCTATACTCAACTGCCTGCTTCTATCAGTCAGTCATTGTTGTGTAACAAACCATCCCAAATTAGTGGCTTAAAACAACAACCATTTATTTGTCCATAATTACGCAATCTGGGCTGGTTTTCTGCTGATCTTTACCTGAGGTTGTTTAAGTGATTATGGTCATCTGGAGCCTCAAATCAGGCTGGCTGACCCAAGATAACTTTACTCACATATCTGGTGCCTCAGTTGGGATGGCTGGACCAGCTGAGACCTGGCTGGATCTCTTTCTCACACAGACTCCCCAGCAGTGTGGCTCAGCTGCTTTACATGGCCACTCAGAAATCCAAGTAAGTGAAAACTGAAGCTTCCAGGCCACTTAGACAGCACTTTGTAGCAATCTACAAGCAAGTCATAAAAGTAGCTCAGATTCAGGAGAAGGAGAAATGGCATCCACTTCTTTTGTGTGTGTGTGTGTGTGTGTGTGTGTGTGTGAGGAAGATCAGCCCTGAGCTAACATCCATGCCAATGCTCCTCTTTTTGCTGAGGAAGACTGGCCCTGAGCTAACATCCGTGCCCATCCTCCTCCACTTTATGTGGGATGCTGCCACAGCATGGCCTGACAAGCTGTATGCCAGTGTGCCCCCGGGATCTGAACTCAGGCCGCCAGCAGCGGAGCACGCACACTTAACCGCTACGCCAAGGGGCCAGCCCCCAGGCATCCACTTCTTGAAGTGAGGAGGGGAATGAACTTACAGGGATGGGAAAAATTGATACAGACTACCCCACTGCTGGCAGAACTTGATCTTCTGAGCAGGAAAAGAGGTTCTTCTGTCAACATGAATTCTCACCTGCTTAAGTCTTTCATGTTATTAATATTTTGGAGATTCAAAATATAGAATTTTATTTGCTATGGATATTGAGACTTACTTTACATCAAAAGTTAAAATTTGATTGTATTTGCATTCTCTGAGGAACTACACCTCAGCTTCGAGTTCTAATTTGAATAGTGGAAGGGCCATGGGAACGGGAAGGGATAAATTTTATAAACAAATATAAATAAATTATCCATTAATATTTTCAAATACTGCTCTACTTACATATTTTTGTTAGTTTCTTTATGATGTGGCACACTTATCATCTTCCTGTTCTTAGTAAAATACATACTTTAAAACAAGGTGCAGTAATTGAAACATTGCTAGAATTTCGCTTGTCACTGCAAGAGTCACCTTTGAAACCTCAGATTATAAGAGAAGTCAAAATGTGTAATGATGTCCCCTTTAGAGAAAGTTACTCTGTGATTCCAGGAGCAGATCTGTGGTCACCAGAAAGCCCACTCAGAGTTGCTCTATCCCACCTTCACCGCGGCTCCCACTGTGGGCTTCATTTTGGATGAAGAGCCTAAAGAAGCTTGAGGCAGTAGGTGATGTATCTGAATGAAATCACAGTGACTCTAATTTCATTGCACTCTCCATATTTAGAGTGCAAGTATTTTGAATTGAGCAACTAACATATGCACGTGCACACATAGTCTGAAACGATATCACTACAGATTAAGCTATCTGCTGTTTCCTTTCTTTCTAATGGAGGAGAATGATCGGAACTAAATCTGTATGTAATAGAGAACTAATTGATGTGTGATGTGGAGAGGAAATACGCTTATACTGAAAAAGATAAGACTCCCAGAAGTCAGTCTGTACTGTCTAATATAGTTGCCACTAGCCACATGTGGCTATGAGCCCTTTAAATGTGACTAGTGAGAAAAAGGGACTGAATTTTTAATTTTAGTTGCTCTTAATTATCTTAGTTTAAATTTAAAAACAATAGTACAAAGTATTTTTCCATTAAACATAACTTTACCTTTTTGGTAGGACTATATATCACTTTAATGAGTGAAAATTTAGTATCCTAATTAAGAAAAAATACATATTAGATTTCAAAGACTGTGAAAAAAGAATGGAAACTATCTCATTAACAATTTTTATGTAGATTACATGTAGAAATGATAATATTTTGGATATATTGAGTTAAATAAAACATATTAAAATTAATTTCACCTGTTTCTTTTTATTTTTTTCAATGTTGCTACAAGGAAATTTAAAATTACCTACGTGGCTCACATTATTTTTCTGTTGAACAGCACTGGAGCAGACTCTTAGAGTTAAAACATCCTCATTTATTTGTCCTGGATATAAATTATCTTTAAAAATAGAAATCTCACTTTTTGTTTTATTGTCTTAGGATATAAATTATATTTTTATTTGATATTAGCAACAATTTATTGAAAACCTACTTTATATTAAATATAAAGTAGTGAAAAGATAACACTGAAATGCATTACCTCTGTGAGGTAAATTTTATCATCCTAGTTTTACAGATAACGAAACTGAAGGTCACAGACATCAGGAAAGATTTCATTGCAATAAAAGTTAGAGCACGGATTCAAACTGAGGTCTGGCTGACTTCAGAATTTTCCGGATTTTTCTTTTCTTGTTTAAAATTCTTCACTTAATCCATACTTTGTACATTTAATGCAGTATTCATTAAACATTGTGCTGGATGCTCGTGATAAAACCATGCACAGATTTGAAGGAGTGGTACTCCAGACAGAGGGAACAGATAATGCAAAGGTGCTGAGGTTACCGTGGATGTACTGAGTTGGAAGAAGAGGGAGAAGACCAGTGGCTGAAGAATTTTGAGCAAACGGAAACGAAGTTGCCAGGGACTCAATTATATAAGGCCAAGGTTGGATTAATTCTAAATGACACAAGTCCTTGAGGGGCGTTGACCAGAGGAGTAACATAATCTGATCTTCATTTTTAAATGACTACTCTAGTTCGTTTGAAAAGAATCAGTATAAAGAGTCAATACAGAAGTCAGAAAAGCCAGTTAGAGGTGTTTTTGACGTTGTCAGGTATGAGATGAGAGCTTGAGGTCGAAATAGTAGCTTAGGGATATGTCTTGGAAGTAAAATTAACGGAATCTGCTAATGATAATTATTAAACAAATTTATATTGTTTTTTTAAAATGTCTTTCTGAAAATTTGACTCCTAGATTTATTGAATTGGGCATTTCAATGTCTATTTGTAAAGGCTAAATAGTGTAGTACATAGAATTAAGGACACATGAGAGATACAGGAATGTGTCAGATGCTTTAGGAAGAAATCTCAACAAATTTAAAAAAACTATTAGGAATCTGGGCTGGATTTAGGATGAAGATATGGAGTCCAAAGATATACCATCAATCATTCGCCAATTATTATTTTGCATATACTATGCCAGATGCTGTGCTAGGAATGGAAATGCAATGATGAATAAGAAAATGGAGAGAGTTCCTTGGTGTTGTGGAATATTTAGTTTCCAATTTGGAGTGACTTCAGGGAATTCTGTATCTGGTGCACACAGGGCTTTGATGAAGCTCTGTTGGATTTTGCATTTTCTTATCTACTTGTTGAGATGGGGTGATGGTGTTTAGGAATCCTCCAGTTTCAAAACACAGTTCAGCACTCTCTCCTGGTTTAGGAGTTTTTGAATTAGTCCTCTGCTTGCTGAGCACAGTGGCAGCAAGGGGAGTGTTGATGGTAAGTCTTCTCACTCCCTAAAGTGAGTCTGGGCCAGTGTAACATCACCAGTTCACCCAGTGAATTCCTTCATTTAGTCAGTTGATAAATGAATTAGTATTAGTTTTTGCACATAGTAGTTCCTTGGTTAATTTTTTGTTATAATTTTGCATGTACACATTTTAATAAAGGGATATTTTATCAAACTGTATATTTATTTTGTGTTTACATATCATTCACTTGAGTTGTAGAATTATCAATTTTTTTTATATCTTTACTGAGGTATAATTGATGATCATCCTCCATTGTAAGTGTATAGTTCAATTACTTTGGTAAATATATACAACTGTGTAACCATCATGACAGTTGAGATTTACTACACCGCCATCGCCATTTCCTTCCGACTCTTTACGGTTGATACTCACACCCACCTCAGGTCTAGGCAACCATTCGGCTGCTTACTCTTCCTATAGCTCAGCATTGTCCAGACATTCCTGTAAAGAAATCCTTATAGGATCTAGTCTGTTATGTGCAGCTCATTTCATTTAGCATGGCATTTTGGAGATTCACTCATGTTGTTGTAGGTACGGTAATTCGTTACTTTTTATAAATGAGTGTTATTCCACTGCGTGGATATACCGTTTTGTTTCTCCGTTCACATTTGTGCTGTTTCCTGTTTGGAGCTATTATGAATCATACTACGATAAACATTCACATTCAAGTCTTTATGTGATCATGCATTTTCATTTCTCATCAATAGATACTAAGGAGTGGAATTGCTCAGTTATATGGTAAGTGAATGGTTAACATTTTTTAAAAACTGCTACACTGTGCTGCCAATTAGCTGTACCAACCAGCCGTATGTGAGGGTTCCACATCATATCGTTTGTTTTCCCTAATGCAAATGATTTTGAATATTTCTTCATATGTTTGTTTTGAATCCATGTATCTTCGTTTGCAAAGTGTCTGTTCACATATTTTGTGCATTTTTTTAATTGAGCTGTTTGTCTTATTATTTAGTTGTAAGAGTTTTTTTTTTTTTTGTATTTTGGATATAAGCCCTTTGTCAAATGTATGTTTTGCAAATATTTTCTCCCAATATTTGGCTTGCCTTTTCATTTTTTTTTTTTTTTTTTATTGCAGTAACATTGGTTTATAACATTGCAAAATTTCAGGTGTACATCATTGTACTTCTATTTCTGCATGGACTACATCATGTTCACCACCAAAATACTAATTACAACCCATCACCACACACATGTACCGAATTATCCCTTTCACCCTCCACCCTCCCCCCTTCCCCTCTGGTAACCACCAATCCAATCTCTGTCCCTATGTGTTTGTTTATTGTTGTTATTATCTACTACTTAATGAAGGAAATCATACGGTATTTGGCCTTCTCCCTCTGACTTATTTCACTTTGCATTATACCCTCAATGTCCATCCATGTTGTCACAAATGGCTGGATTTCGTCGTTTCTTATGGCTGAGTAGTATTCCATTGTGTATATATACCACAGCTTCTTTATCCATCAAACTAAAAAGCTTCTGCACAGCAAAGGAAACCATCAACAAAACGAAAAGACAACCTAACAATTGGGAGAAGATATTTGCAAACCATACATCTGATAAGGGCTTAATCTCCAAAATATATAAAGAACTCATGCATCTCAACAACAAAAAAACTACCAACCCAATTAAAAAATGGGCAAAAGACCTGAACAGACATTTCTCCAAAGAAGATATACAGATGGCCAACAGACACATGAAAAGATGTTCAAAATCACTAACTATCAGGGAAATGCAAATCAAAACTACAATGAGATATCACCTCACGCCTGTCAGAATGGCTATAATTAACAAGACAGGAAACAACATGTGTTGGAGAGGATGTGGAGAGAAGGGAACTCTCATACACTGCTGGTGGGAGTGCAAACTGGTGCAGCCACTATGGAAAACAGTATGGAGATTCTTCATTTTCTTAATGGAGTAATTTTATGACCAAAATATTTTAGTTTAATTTTGATCAAGTCTGATTTCCAGGATTTTTCTTTTATGGTTGATGCTTTTAATGTCTCACATTTTAAAAAATTGACTAAGTAGAGGTCATTAAGATTTTTTCCTAACTTCTCTGCTAAAAGTTTTTCAATTTTCACTTGTATAGTTGAGTTGATCATTAGTTTTGTATTATTTCTTGTGTATGGTATGAGGAAAGGGTCAAATTTCTTTTTTTTATAGAGATAGCCAGCTAAGGTGATCTTTACCCTATTGAATTTCTGTGGCATCTTTGTTGGAAATCAATTTACAATATAATAATTGTGGGTGTATATCTGAATTCACAGTCATTTTCCATTGATCTGTATGTCTATCTTTATACCAATCCCATACTTTCTTAATTAATGTATTTTTATTATAAATCTTAGGTATCAGCTAATTTGATTTCTCTGACTTCTTTTTCTTTATTTTAAAAATTATTAGGACTACTCTAGGTCCTTTGCCTTTTAGTTCCAAATACTTGAATTAGCTTGTCAGATTCTTCTTAAAGACTGCTAGGATTTTTATCCTGACTGCATTGAATTTACAGTTCAATTTTGGAAGACTTGACCTTTTATCAATAGTGAATTTTCAAATCAATGAAAATGATATATATCACCATTTAGATATATATTCTTTAATTTCTTTGAACAATGTTTTGTAGTTTTCAGTTCACAGGCATTGCACAACTTGGTTAAATTAATTCCTAAGAATTTTACTTTTTATGGAGTTTGGTGTCATGAATCAAACTTTTATTTCATTTTCAGATTGTTCATTGCTAGTGTATAAAAATAAAGTTGATTTTTGCATTTTGATCTTGTATCTTGAGACTTTATTAAACTCATTAGTTTTAGTAGCTTTTTAAATAGATTCCTTAGGATATTCTACTTACATTCTATGTACATACTATGTGCTGTGCAAATAAATACATTGTTGTTTCTTCCATTCTAACCAGTGTATCTTTCGTTTATTTCTTTTTTGCTTTGCTATACTGGCTAGTAATGGAGAAGGTGTACATCCTTGTCTTTTTCCCAATTTCAGGAGAAAGCATTCTGGTTTTCACTGTTGAGTATGATGTCAGTTCCGTGTGTTTCATAGGTACTCTTTATCAGCTTGAAGAAGTTTCCTTTTATCCCTAATTTGCTGAGAATTTTTTTTATCATGAATGGTGTTGATCTTATGAAACGCTTTTTATTCTTCTATTAAAATGATCATACAGTTTTCCTCTTTATTATATTTAGATGTAGATGTAGTATATTAATTAATCTTTGGATTTAAACCAACTTTGCGTCCCAGGGAAAAATTGCACTTGTTGTTGGTGAGTTATCATTTATCTATGTATGTGTTTGTGTGTATATATATATATATGTATATATATTTGGACTTGATTTGCTAATATTTTTAAGGACTTATGCAAATATGTCCATGAAACAGACTGAGAATGATCCCTTTGTAGAGATTTGTCATTGTTTTAACTAAGAGACTCATTTTTTCTGAGTTTTATTTCAAAGCATTTCTGTTTTCTGGATGTTTATATGGTGAATTCTAGAGCGTCATGTTCAATTATAATAAAAATATTCATCCAAAATTCTATACACACACACTTTTGATAGAACACTATGCAGAAATTATTGCTTACAGGAAAAACCCTAATAATCTTTCCGTGTATTATTATTATTTCCCTTTTAGAAGCTGAGAAAACTGAGCTTACAAAAGTGCCAATTGCCCAGTTCTTATATGACCTAGGCCATAACCTGGTCCCTAGGCCTGTTCTCTCCTTATAGTGGATGAATGTTCTTCAATACAATTCAATGACATCTTGAGTTTTCCTTACAAAGGCCATTTGCATTGGAATATGAATGAATTTAAAGAAATTAATTCTCAGACATCACTGTACTTAACGGGAGGAGTTTGATATGCTAGTTTATTAGTATATTAGTTTAGTTTATATACTCTTAGTTTAATACAGTAACATGTTTATTGCAGTGTTTCCATTTCACTTATTTGCTTAAGCAATGGTGGCACCCACTTTATATCAGAATACATTTGATGTGTGTCAGATTTCTAACACGTTTAATCTTATGACTATTTTAGCCCTGTTTACTCTATCTATTCTATAGGAAACTAAGCCAGATTAGTTTACACTTTACTACCAGAACCAGTCCTTCATTTATTTTGCCCCTGTGACTTTTCTTTTGTTGATTACTGTTAAGAAAATATTCATCTACTACTTCAGAGAACCTTCTTAACGTGACCTTGTTTCCTGGGCACCAGGTTAGAGTGATTTTCTTTGGCATTTTTTGTGCTGAGTGATGGTGATGCTTAAACAGCCTTAACCTCAGTTTATCATTCAAAGGAGAGAGGATGGAGGCCCTGAACAAGCAGTGATGTGTATGTATATATACACACAGAGTTTTTGCTATCCGATAGCGTGCACAACAGATGTCCACTAAATATTATTTTGAGTATTGACATATTTGGGATATTCTTTGGGGTGCTCTAGAGGAATCCTCTTTAAAACTCCCAGCTCAGAAATGACATTTCTATTGTCAATGATTTTCTTCGCAATCTTGAAGATTTTAGAGTTTCATAGGGACGCCATTGGCCTTGCTGCTCTAAAGATACTGATCTTTGCTACTTCCCTGACATTTAATTAGAGTAGAAGATAAAATTTATCATCCCATCTGTACCTTTAATTACCTATTTCCTTAAAAAAACCCAAAGCTTCTAAAATTCACACTTTGTTGTTTTGCAGAGCGAGGATATGATAGTATTGGAGTTATTTTGTTTAAATTAAAGCATTTCTATCTTGAAGTATGTACTTTTTTCCTCAGGAGCACAAATTACTCTACAGACAATAACTCATTTAGATCTTCAAATTCTGCAGAGGGTTGTAGGTGATAAGTAGTAGATCCAATTTACAGGGAGGACAATTGAAATAGAGCAATGTGGCGAATTGCTCTGAGTCACAGAGCACAGTTATAATGGAACTCAGAATGGAATCGGGGTCTCTTGACTCCCAATTAGTTTTCTATCCACTACATCACCCTACCTGCCCCCTCGGTCCTTGGAAAATAGATGATAAATTTTATATAAAGCTAACTCTTGGTTACCTACAGTTTATAATGGAAGTCTACAGATCCTGGTTTACAGTCATATTATTGCTGTCTAGTGGGTTATGAGATGTCTGCCAGCATCCTTCAGGTCAGCTGTCTCATTGCTGCTATGGCAAAGGCAGGAGGAAAGGCAAACAGAAAGATGGTGATGGGAGTAAACGGATCTTGCATGTGGGAAACACATAACCTAGAAAGATTTGGGAAACAGAGTAATATGCAGAGTTGCATGGTGAGGATTACACTGCCTTCTTTTTGTGCAGATGGATGCCAATTGAAATGACATTCCATACTTATATATCATTTGCCACATATGACCCTGGAAATTAGGTAAACATGAAGGCAAATCTAAACCACGGAATAAGCAAGCGATGTTTGAAGCTAGAGCTTTCACAGGTCTGTGGGGCTCCTGCCCTTGCAAATGCACAGGCAGATTTCACGTGAACTTTTGAATCTCTAGTATCAAGGGTATGACAGAACTGAAGGCATATGGTAGTAAATCAAAGATTTCCAGACAGAAATTGTGACAATTAAAACAAATATATCAAAGGGTTCAATAGGGATATTATTTCAAATTCTTAAATTTCACATAAGTAGTAATTTGGTCACGGTGCCCTGGAGAAATAAACCGAAGCATGTTCACGATTAGCAGAATGAACTGCTGCTATGCTGTCTTATTTATTATTATCTTTATTTTGATTTCTCAGTATTTCTAATGTATCTTCCTGAAGATCAGAGTTGGTCGTGCTGTTTAAGAAATTATAGTTACAATTTATATGGGATAAATCTACTAAACTTTATTTTTTTGTTTCTATTACTGGAGATATTTAAATTATTTTTTTCAGAGAATAAGATAAACTTATGAAATATATGTTCATTTCTGAGATTTATTTAGACAAGTGGTAACTGTATATAAAGGGGAGAATTGAGAAGAAAATATAAATGACCTTTGTGATCTCTGACAGGGGCTTCTCATAAGATTCTATATGCCTGGGAATGTGTGTCTCATTAACTGCTGTATCCCAGCATCTAGAACAGTGCCTTGTGCATAGTCAGCTCTCAGTCAACATCTGTTGACTGTCTAAATGAATGACATACAAAATCCAGATTTCAGTGACTTGCAGAATGCAAAGGAGGTGAAGAAATGGAGGGACTAGGCATAGAAATATCATTTAAGATGCTTCAATTATGGAGGAAATCAGAACTGTCTCATAGGTGAACTGAGAGAAAGGGTCTAATAAAGTGCAGAGAGTGGATGATACAAGAGAGAGAATGATGATAAATAAGACAAGGTTCCCGAACAGATAGCAGGGGAGGGGACTGTAAGCAGAAGTAGCGGGTTAGTCTCAATGAGAGAAGGAACGCCTGTTCATTCAGGAGTGGAGGGAAAAGGGGAGATCACAATTAAGGCTTGTCAGTGGAGAGAGTTCCTGTACGGCAGGTGCTCTATATTCTACAAATTGCTCTTCTGTGGCGAGTGATGGGAAGTATTAACTGCAGAGTTGTGGAGAAAGCATGGATAAGAGGAGTGTAATAGGAGAGCCAGAGAATAATGGAGTCCACCTGAGGATGTGCAGCATGAGTTCATGATGGCACAATCAGCAGAGCTGTGGGCTTTCCATCAGCCATTGCAGTAAGAAGGCCCAGGGGTGGAGAAGGAGATCGAAGGGTCGGTGCAGAGATGGTCCATGGAACCCCCGCATCAAGCAGGCCATTCCACAGTCCCTGAAATCACCTAGGTGATGGCAGGACTTGGGTGGAGAGGAAGAATAGACCCAGGTAGTAGAGTCGTCAGTAAATGTGGGAAATGACAGGGCGTGTACACAACAAAGATAAGGCGAGTGGCGTAGCCATGTGTCATAATTGCATGCAGACTCAAAAAAGTTAAATATTCAGCAACATCAGATCATAAACCAACAAAAACATTAACTACACTAACAACTGTAATAAACCTGGCTTTACATTTTCTTAATTGTAAATATCTGCCTTTTTAGTCTACTACTTGTATAAGGGGAAGTATGTGAGAAAAAAATACCACAGGAATATTTCTAAGTGTGCAATAGTTGCTCTCAAATTAGAAAGGGGGTCTAAGCTATAGTTACTCGCACAAATCAATGATAAAAATTTTTAAAAGTATAGATTTGTTATTGTAGGCACCAAATGCATTTCTGTTTATGTGCCATTTATACTAAATAAATTATTTTACAAAAGTACCCTGAATGTTGTACCAGAATTTACATTTTATTATTTATCTAAAGCCCTTTATGAAATGCAATAACAAATTTTTTTTTTATTGGTTTATAACATTGTAAAAATTTCAGGTGTACATCATTGTACTTCTGTTTCTGCATGGACTACATCATGTTCACCACCAAAATACTAATTACAACCCATCACCACACACATGTACCGAATTATCCCTTTCGCCCTCCTCCCTCCCCCCTTCCCCTCTGGTAACCACCAATCCAATCTCTGTCTCTATGTGTTTGTTTGTTTTTGTTATTATCTACTACTTAATGAAGGAAATCATACGGTATTTGACCTTCTCCCTCTGACTTATTTCACTTTGCATTATACCCTCAGTGTCCATCCATGTTGTCACAAATGCCTGGATTTCATCGTTTCTTATGGCTGAGTAGTATTCCATTGTGTATATATACCACATCTTCTTTATCCATTCGTCCCTTGATGGGCACTTAGGTTGCCTCCAAGTCTTGGCTATTGTGAATAATGCTGCAAAGAACACAGGGGTGCATGTACCTTTGCAAATTGGTGTTTTCAAGTTCTTTGGATAAATACCCAACAGTGGAATAGCTGGATCATATGGTAGTTCTATCCTTGATTTTTTGAGGAATCTCTATACTGTTTTCCATAGTGGCTGCACCAGTTTGCACTCCCACCAGCAGTGTATGAGAGTTCCCTTTTCTCCACATCCTCTCCAACACATACTGTTTCCTGTCTTGTTAATTATAGCCATTCTGACGGGCGTGAGGTGATATCTCATTGTAGTTTTAATTTGCATTTCCCTGATAGTTAGTGATTTTGAACATCTTTTCATGTGTCTGTTGGCCATCTGTATATCTTCTTTGGAGAAAGGTCTGTTCAGGTCTTTTGCCCACTTTTTAATTGGGTTGGTAGTTTTTTTGTTGTTGAGATGCATGAGTTCTTTATATATTTTGGAGATTAAGCCCTTATCAGATGTATGGTTTGCAAATATCTTCTCCCAATTGTTAGGTTGTCTTTTCGTTTTGTTGATGGTTTCCTTTGCTGTGCAGAAGCTTTTTAGTTTGATGTAGTCCCATTTGTTTATTTTTTCTATTGTTTCTCTTGCCCGGTCAGATGTGGTGTATGAAAAGATGTTGCTAAGACCGATGTGGAAGAGCGTACTGCCTATGTTTTGTTCTAGAAGTTTCATAGTTTCAGGTCTTACATTCAAGTCTTTAATCCATTTGGAGTTAATTTTTGTGCATGGTGTAAGGTAAGGGTCTACTTTCATTTTTTTGCATGTGGCTATCCAGTTTTCCCAACACCATTTGTTGAAGAGACTTTCTTTTCCCCATTGTATGTTCTTGGCTCCTTTGTCAAAGATTAGCTGTCCATAGATGTGTGGGTTTATTTCTGGGCTTTCGATTCTATTCCATTGATCTGTGTGTCTGTTTTTGTGCCAGCACCATGCTGTTTTGGTTACTATAGCTTTGTAGTATATTTTGAAATCAGGGAGTGTGATACCTCCAGCTTGGTTCTTTTATCTCAGGATTCCTTTAGCTATTCGGGGTCTTTTGTTGTTCCATATAAATTTTAGGATTCTTTGTTCTATTTCTGTGAAAAATGTTGTTGGAACTTTGATAGGGATTGCATTGAATCTATACATGGCTTTAGGAAGTATGGACATCTTAACTATGTTAATTCTTCCGATCCAAGAGCACGGAATATCTTTCCATTTCTTTGTGTCTTCTTCAATTTCTTTCAGAAATGTTTTATAGTTTTCGGTGTACAGATCTTTCACCTCTTTGGTTAAGTTTATTCCTAGGTATTTTATTCTTTTTGTTGCAATTGTAAATGGGATGGTATTCTTAATTTCTCTTTCTGCTACTTCATTGTTAGTGTAAAGAAATGCAACTGATTTTTGTACGTTGATTTTGTATCCTGCAACTTTACCATATTTGTTTATTACTTCTAAAAGTTTTCTGGTGGACTCTTTAGGGTTTTCTATATATAAAATCATGTCATCTGCAAATAGTGACAGTTTCACTTCTTCCTTTCCAATTTGGATCCCTTTTATTTCTTTCTCTTGCCTGATTGCTCTGGCTAGGACTTCCAATACTATGTTAAATAGGAGTGGTGACAGTGGGCATCCTTGTCTGGTTCCTGTTCTTAGAGGGATAGCTTTCAGTTTTTCACCATTGAGGATGATATTAGCTGTGGGTTTCTCATATATGGTCTTTATTATGTTGAGGTACTTTCCTTCTATACCCATTTTATTCAGAGTTTTTATCATAAATGGATGCTGTATCTTGTCAAATGCTTTCTCTGCATCTATTGAGATGATCATGTGATTTTTGTTCTTCATTTTATTAATGTGGTGTATTACGTTGATTGATTTGCGAATGTTAAACCATCCCTGCATACCTGGAATAAATCCCACTTGATCATGGTGTATAATCTTTTTAATGTATTGTTGTATGCGATTTGCTAGTATTTTGTTGAGGATTTTCGCATCGATGTTCATCAGTGATATTGGCCTGTAATTTTCTTTTTTTTGTGTTGTCCTTGTCTGGTTTTGGTATCAGGGTAATGTCAGCTTCGTAGAATGAGTTAGGGAGCTTCCCACCCTCCTCAATTTTTTGGAAGAGTTTGAGAAGGATAGGTATTAAGTCTTCTTTGAACGTTTGGTAGAATTCACCAGGGAAGCCGTCTGGTCCTGGACTTTTATTTTTGGGGAGATTTTTGATTACTGTTTCGATCTCCTTACTGGTGATTGGTTTATTCAAATTCTCTACTTCTTCTTGATCCAGTTTTGGAAGGTTGTATGATTCTAAGAATTTATCCATTTCTTCCAGATTGTCCAATTGGTTGGCATATAGTTTTCCATAGTATTCTCTTATAATCTTTTGTATTTCTGAGGTGTCTGTTGTAACCTCTCCTCTTTCATTTCTGATTTTACTTATTTGTGCCTTCTCTCTTTTTTTCTTGGTGAGTCTAGCTAAAGGTTTGTCTATTTTGTTGATCTTTTCAAAGAACCAGCTCTTGGTTTTATTAATTTTTTCTGTTGTTTTTTTAGTCTCTATTTCATTAATTTCTGCTCTGATTTTTATTATTTCCCTTCTTCTACTGATTTTGGGCTTTGTTTGTTCTTCTTTGTCCAGTTCCTTTAGGTGCATTGTTAGATTGTTTATTTGAGATTTTTCTTGTTTGTTGAGATAGGCCTGTATCGCTATAAATTTCCCTCTTAGAACCGCTTTTGCTGTATCCCATAAATTCTGGCATGTCGTATTTTCATTTTCATTTGTCTCCAGGTATTTTTTGATTTCTTCTTTGATTTCTTCGTTAACCCAGTTGTTGTTCAGTAGCATTTTTTTTAATCTCCATGTATTTGTGGCTTTTCTGATTTTCTTCCTATAGTTGATTTCTAGTTTCATACCGTTGTGGTCAGAAAAGATGGTTGGTATTATTTCAATCTTCTTAAATTTATGGAGACTTGTTTTGTGGCCTAATATGTGATCAATCCTGCAGAATCTCCCATGTGCGTTTGAAAAGAACGTGTATTCTTCGGTTTTTGGATGGAATGCTCTGTATATATCTACTAGGTCCATCTGTTCTAGTGTGTCGTTTATGGCCAATGTTTCCTTATTGATCTTCTGTTTGGATGATCTATCCGTTGGTGTAAGTGGAGTGTTAAAATCCCCTACTATTATTGTGTTACTGTCTATTTCTGTTTTTATGTCTGTTAATAATTGCTTTATATATTTAGGTGCACCTACATTGGGTGCATAGATATTTACAAGTGTTATATCCTCTTGTTGGATTGTTCCCTTGATCATTATGTAATGCCCTTCTTTGTCTCTTTTTACAGTTTTTGTTTTAAAGTCTATTTTGTCTGATATGAGTACTGCTACCCCAGCTTTCTTTTCATTGCCATTTGCGTGGAGTATCTTTTTCCATCCCTTCACTTTCAGTTTGTGAGTGTCTTTAGGTCTGAAGTGTGTCTCTTGTATGCAGCATATATATGGGTCTTGTTTTTTTATCCAGTCAGCCACCCTATGCCTTTTAATTGGAGCATTTAGTCCATTGACGTTTAAAGTAGCTATTGATAAGTATGTACTTACTGCCATTTTTTAATTTTTTTTTTTTTCTCAGTGTTTTAGTAGTCCTTCTCTGTTCCTTACTTCTTCTATACAGAATTGATGGTCACTTTAGTTTGACCTCTGTCTGAAAGCTGTACTCTTTTACTCCCCTCCTCCCTCCTTTTATGTTTTTGATATCATATCTAACCTCTTTTTTGTACATTTGTATCCATTACGTTCTAATCATGGAAATAAATAACTTTTCCTATTTATGGTCTTCTCTTTTCCCCTTAAATCAGTCCCTTTAACATTTCTTGTAGCACTGGTTTCTTGGTGACAAACTCCTTTAATTTTTGCTTATCTGGGAAAATTTTGATCTCTCCTTCCATTTTGAATGATAACCTTGCTGGGTAGAGTATTCTTGGCTGTAAGTTTTTTCCTTTTAGCACTTTAAATGTATTGTGCCATTCTCTTCTAGCCTGTAAGGTTTCTGCTGAGAAGTCAGCTGATAGCCTTATGGGGTTTCCTTTATATGTAACTTGACATTCTCTTGCGGCTTTTAGGATTTTCTCTTTATCTTTAATTCTGGACATTTTGATTATGATGTGTCTTGGTGTGGGCCTCTTTGGGTTTATCTTGTTTGGGGCTCTCTGTGCCTCCTGTACCTGGATGTCTGTTTCCTTCCTTAGGTTTGGGAAGTTTTCATCTATTATTTCTTGAAATAGATTCTCTGCCCCCTTGTCTCGCTCTTCTCCTTCTGGGACACCTATAACACGGATGTTAGTGCGCTTGATGTTGTCCCAGAGGTCCCTTAGACTGTCCTCACTCTTTTTAATTCTTTTCTCTTTTACCTGTTCACCTTGGGTAATTTCTTCTAGTCTTTCTTCTAGCTCACAGATCCGTTCTTCTGTATCCTCTACTCTGCTTTTGAGTCCCTCTAATGAATTTTTCATTTCCAGTATTGTATTTGTCATTTCTGATTGGTTCTTTTTTATATCTTCCATTTCTTTGTTGACATTCTCACTGAGTTCATCTATTCTTCTCCCCAGATCAGTGAGCATCCTTAACACTCTTAGTTTGAACTCTCTGTCAGGTAGGTTGCTCATTTCTGTTTCACTTAGTTCCTTTTCTGGGGTTTTGTCCTGTTCCCTTACTTGGAATGTATTCTTTTGCCTCCTCATTTTGCCTCTTTCCCTGTGCTTGTGTCTACGTATTAGGTAGGTCAGCTACGTCTCCTGCTCTTGGATAGGTGACCTTATGTAAGTGATGCCTTAGGCGGCTTCCAGTGTGCTCCCTCAGTTCTCAGTGTTCCAGGGGTGACCCCTGTGTGGGCTATGTGTGTCCTTCTATTGTGGCCTGTTAGCTCTCCCTATAGGCGCCCAGGGAGGCTGAGTTATGCTCCTGGCCATCTGTTGTTATGCTCAGCTGCTTGTAGTTGTTGTTTGCCCTTCAGTCTCTTTATCAGGTGTGGGGAGCCCCAGCACGGTTGGCTGTAAGTTCTAATACCACATTTGTGTTGCAGTATTTCTTTTAACTGAGTAGGCCCCCAGCGTGGCAGGTTGTTAGGCTCAGGGCCTTACAATTGCTGTAAGCCTCTAGCCTATTAGGTCTCTTGTCAGCTCTCTGAGGATTGCAGCTGGGTGGGGCTGGCCTCAGGCACAGGAGCACTCAACTGTTTCAGGCTTTGGAAGGTGGGGCAAACCCCCTATGTGGGTCTTTGAGAAGCACAAGTCTTCTGCAGCTGACAAGCCCTGTTGCCCACAGGTCCACACCACTGCCAACAGAGTCCTGCCCCGTGTTCGTGCCCCGACCTCCCCAAGCGGACCCAGTCTCTCCACGGCGGGAGCCCCACACACTCCGCCACCGCCCCACACTCTCCACCCGCTCCTTGTGCACACACTGCCCGCTCAAGTCGGCTCAGTTGCCAGGCTGCAGAGAATCCAGTCACCAATCTATGCAGGCCCACACGTTGCCTGAGGGCTTGTTGTTGGGTGGGGCCAGTCTCTATGGTGGGCTGCCTGCCCTGGCTGAGCTGGATTAAATCGGTGCTCTAGTGGGTGGAGCAGACCCTGGGCTAGCAGGCCTCAGGGAGAACTCCAATGGCGTCTGTGTCAGCACGCCCACACCAGGCCACAACAATGGCCGCCGCCAATGTCCCAGTCCCTGGAGAGGTCTCACCCCTCACCGAGATGCACTCAGGGCCTATTAGGTGAGTTTCTTGTCACCAAAGCACTGTGCACCTTTCTTTCTGGTGATTTTAGGATGCTTTCTGGAACGGGTGAGTTTGTGCGCAGGCCCTTTAAGAGCCAGTTTTAGTTTCTTTGTGAACCGGGTTTTCTGGGGGTCCTCCCCACTGCTTTAGTAGCAGGCAAAGTCAGATATTATGCCGCTGGTCTCGATTTTGCTGGGTCCACAAAATGCCCACAGTGGGGGCGCTCCCGGCTCAGGGCCCCGCGCCTCCAGGGACGGTGCGTACCTGTGGGCTGCTCCCGGCGGCCGTGAAGCTGGCCGCTTGTGAAGGCGGCGTTTTTCCTCTCCAGAAGGGAGTCTCTGCCTCTTCTACCCCAGTTAGGATTGTCCGTTGTTGCAGGAGTTCCTCTCATCCAGTTTTCAGTTCTGTCTCAGGGGTAATTTTTCCACGAGTAGTTGTAAATTGGCTGTGTCCGCGGGAGGAGGTGAGTTCAGAGTCTGCCTACGCCGCCATCTTGACTCCGCCTCCTGCAATAACAAATCTTAATACTGAAAGTCATTTTGGTGGTCTCTTTATAATAACTGTATGATATTATCTTTGTAAATATAGATTCAAGTTGGTTATTTCTTTTTCAATTATTTGGGGAAATAAATGAAGAAGAAAATTATAGACATTTTATATATTTTCAAATGTGATTTAACTAATTCTCACAGCTGCTAAACTAGAAATAGAAAGATTACTTCAAAGTTTACAAATCTGCTAGGTCAGAATATTCAACAAAAGTGTTACAGGACTCCCAGGAATACCAACATTCCATTGAACTCAAGTTCTTGAATCCTTAGAGAACCCCATTTGCATTTCTGCATTGCTAATTTTAATAATGTGAAAATATATTGCATTGATAAGGACTTTCATTAATGCAGAACAGACTTCTGCCCCAGTTTTACATGGCTTTAATATTAATAACAATATGCCTGAGATTATGTCACATTTCAATATCAGTAAAATTGGTAGGTGGAACAAACTGTGAATAAATTATTCACAAACAAACAAGAACATTCTTGTCATTCAAAAGCTGGTCATGGGGAACTCACAGGTATAGGTGAGATAAAAACAGACTGAAGAGGATACAGCTGCAAAAGGAAAAGGACAGCCACGTTAATTTTGCAAGTATTGTACATTGCTAACTTCTATGTGGGCATCATTAATATGGAATCAGTTTGCAAAGTTAAATTTCATAGACATTTAAATAAATAAATTACGAATAGTGAAGTCTAACAGCCAAATGTCAATTTTATCCCTCTCTCTATTCTATTCAGTAAATATTCAGTTGGTGCCTACTGTGTGCAGGCACTGTGCAAAGTGCTGACGGTACGAATGAGTGCAGGACCCTGCTGATGGCTACAGGGGGAAGAACTTATGGGTGACTTCCACTCCCTAACATATACTCTCATTATATTTCAGTACACTTGGTTTACAAAACTGAATATGAAGAAAAGAATCAAATTATTTAATCAACATACTTGTAAAGATGGGCAAAAATGATTATAAATACATTCCAAAAGATGTAAGTTATCTGGATCAATTGTTTACAGATTCTCAAATCTTAGTTTTGGTTTTATTTTGAAATAATCATGATCTCACTGCTTGATATGCCTATGACCATAGTATCTTGTACCTAGTAGGATTTCCATGAATATTTTTAAAAGAATAAGGAAAAAAAGTGAAGAATGGGCAAACATTATATATTTATATTCCAAAGCATTCATTTCAGAGAAATCCATGTTTTATGCAAAGAGAAGACAAAGTAAAATTATCTAAACAAAGTAAAAATATCCAAGAATAAAAGATAAGTCCTGAAAACATATTAGAAGGGATGAATGGTCCAACAGAATCATGCCAGTGTTCTTTCCTGGAATACAATTTAGCACGTCTGAATCACATTCCCCCTGAATAAAAGAAGAAAAATAGTACTGAACCATTTCTACAGAGGCAAAATGTAAAAATTGGGACTGATTAGTAACTGAAATAGTCATATTAGCCAAAAAAAAAAAAATGCTTCTAAGCTTTGTGAAAAGAAATTAAAGAAAAAAAATATATGTAAAGAAAGCTTTCCATTTGACTCCCTGCTCACCTCTCTGACAGCACTGAGTCATTATCTCATTCATTCAGGGGAGTGATGTACCGTGTCTTGAACATGCAATTCTATACCTTCGCATGAACCCTCCATTCACCACTAACCCTCCCTACCCTTAACCCATAGCATCACACCACGAGGTTACATTTTTGATTTTTATTAAAATGTGGTTTAATTGCAACTGGCTGAATTCAAGTTCCAAGCTTTTGTCACTACTATAATAATACTTCCCTATTTGAAACCTGTCTAGAGCTCTGCGTTCGCTCATGATCAAGTCCATACTCTGAATAAGGGTTGTGCGGCCCTGGGTGATCTACCCTCCAGCCTCCACTCTGGTTTCTCTGTGTCTATCCCCAAAACAGCCAGGCTGCTGCCCCTCCTCCAATGCCTCCAACAGGCTCAGCTCCCTTTTAACTCTGAGCCTTGGCGTTTCGTAGTCCATCTTCGTAGAAAACTTTTCCCACACTCTCCACCTAGCTGACTCCTTCCCGCTCTTCTTGTTTCAGTTTACACTTTACTTTCTTAGGGAGAAAATAAGTAGATCCTGACATTTGAGGGCAGGTATGGTGTTTTTCTTATTTACTTTTGAAACCCCAGCAGCTCACACTCTTATTGGCCTGTATCAGTTAATCATTCATGCATTCATTCACTTACTCATTCAACAAATATATATTGAGCGTCTCCTAAAAGCCAGACATTGCTCTAGGCATAGGGAACACAGTAGTAAATTAAATAAAGTCCCTTCGTTATGGATGTAGTAAGGAAGGTAAATAGTCAAGACATAAGATAATTTCAGACAGTGAGAAATGCTGTCAAGAAAATAAATCAAGAAGAAGATGCTCACAGGCTTTAACTTGAGCTGATATTTAAAAAACGTAAAGGAGAGAGCCATGCAATGCTCTGAAGATAGAACATTCTAGTAAGTGGTAATAGCATGTGCAAAGGCCCTGAGACAGATAGCTAAGCATAGTCAAAGGACAAAAGCAAGGCTAGTATGGCTGGAGCAGAGTCACCGAAGTGTGGATAGGTCATGAGGACTGAGAGTGGACAGGAGTCAGTTCAAGTGGGATGTTGTGGGTCATGGTACAGAGTTTTGATTTCATATGTATTGCTTTCAGAAACCCTGGGAGAATTTTGAGCCTGATATGATTTATGCTTTAACAAAATCACTCTTGTTATTACTTAGAGAAAGAAAAACAGGGAGATTAAAGTGGAAGCAGAGAAGGTGGGAAGAAGGCTGTTGTAGGCAAGAGATGATGAGTCTCAGACTAGAGTTTAGCAACAAGAAATGATTCATTCAGGATCTCTCTGGGGAGATAGAGTTGGCAAGACTTTCTAATAGAATGAAGGTGAAAGGGTGATAGAAAAAAGGATTCTATAAATACTTGTTTAATTGGATTTTGTTGTTTCAATTGAAGAATTGTGCAAAAAGAAAAGCTTTGGTTCTAGAAATTTGCAAAGATGTTTCACTTGTAATAATTATGTCTGCAGTAATTATAAGGGAGATGTTAATACTTGAAACTTTCAAGTACACATTGTATAAATTTATCCTAGAACCTACTAGTGTACAGCTCTGCCTGTGGGAATCTCTCCAGAATTATCTTCAGTCAATCAGTATTTATTACTGTTTATTAAGAATAAGGACTTAGAAATTAAACTGCCCAGGTTTGTAGCCTGGCTCTGCCCCTTAATAGTTTTGTAAACTTAGGCAAATTCTATAACATCTCTTTGCCTCTTCCCTCACCTATAAAATGGAGATAATAGTAGAAACTTTTTTCATACATTACTGTGAGAATCAAATGAGTTCATATATGTAAATCACTTAGAACCATGGCATATAATTAGCACTCAAAATGTTAGTTATTTTATTATTATCTACCTTGGGTGGAACTCTGGTGACCTGTAGTGAGCCCATGGGAAAAAAAAAAAAATCTCTTCTACCTTGAAGTCAATATCTATACTTCTTATGAAACGTTGGTACCATAAGAGCTGGTTGCATTACTACTTTTACATCAAGATCTATGTCACAGGTAGGAGATCTTTTCCCAGCAGCGGCTCTAGTCCTGTCCCCTAATTCATCAGGAACTTTCCTACATATCTTCATTCCCCTTCCCTGTTCAACCTGGAGATAGCTCTAGAATGGAGTGCATAGAGAAAGCAACTTCAGAGTGGCTCCAAAAACATGCCTTTAGGAAAAAGGAAACTCTGGGAAACTCCTCAAAGATTAGGGTCATGAAGGAAGCAAACAGTGACATTGATTAACCTTAACCTTGCTTGCAGCAAATACCACAGTGAAAACGAGAGGATGTATTCTTTTACTCTATTGATGTCATAATCCATGTGGTCTCATGTCAGAGAAGTGCCCTTGATGAAAATTACATAGCCCAACCACCAAAAGCAAATGACAAAACAACAAATATTTGATTTCTAAAAAAAATATTTTCCTTTCTTTCTCATTTGAGTTGTTTTTACCTCACACCTCACATCTCTCCCTTAACTACCCCCTCAAAATAAACTTCTTCCCAAGTCTGGTTTTTTATATTTTTTGTTCTTTATTCCCTCACTCTTTCTTCTTGGTTCAGAACACAAACTTCAAGAGAATAGTTCCAATAATGGTTGAACTTTTCTCAGAAGTTGGGGACGGAGAAGAAATTAAAGCCATGTTCCTCTTTAGCGGACAAGAAGAGGGAAAGGCAAGGAAAAGTAATACATAAACTTATTGTTTACTTATTGCTTCCATAACCCCAGAACTTAGTGGCTTAAAACAGCACACATTTATGATCTCAGAGTGTGGGGCAGGAATCTGTTTCATTGTCTTTCACGAGGCTGCAATCATGATGTCACCCAGGGCTAAGAGCTTATCTGAAGGCTTACAAGAGACAGATCTATTTCCAAGCTCATGTGGCTGTTGGCAGAGTTGCAGTTCCTCCAGGGCTGTTGGACTCTGGGACTCAGTTCCTAATTGACTGTTGGCTCAAGGCCACCCTCAGATCCTTGCCATGCGGGCCTCCCCAACATGCCAACTTGCTTCATCAAGACTATAAAGAGAGAGTCTGCTAAGAAGACAGAAGTCACAATCTTATGTTTCCTAATCACAGAAGTGATATCCCATCACTCTTGCGTTATTCTGTTGGCTAGAAGCAAGTCACTAGGCTAGCCTACAGTCAACGGGAGGGGATTACACAAAGATGTGACTACTAGGAGGCTGGGATCTTTGGGGGCCATCTTAGAGTCTGACTGCCACAATTAACAAACTTTGTTTGGTCACAGAAGTATAAGAATCTTCCAATCTCTTTTTTTCTTTCCTAAAGCCAATCTCAAACCTTAGATTTGGCTTGCTTTCTTTATTGCATATGGTATATGCGTCTGCTATAGCCTCAGTTATTTCTCTCTGTCTGTTTCGTTTCTCTGGCCAGGGTGTCTACTGATTTTTTCTATCCCCAGGTTAATTAATTAGCTCGTGGATGCTTTCAGGCTGCATTTGCATATTCCCTCATGGCTTTAAAGTAATAATATAAATCAGATTATTAATATACATTTGGCTAAAACGTGCTAATAAAATATTTTACTCTTTTAAAACTCTTTCATCTGTTTTTCTGAATTATGGAGCACCCAAGTTTACCTTCCACATATCCTGGCAGATCCCGTGTCTATGTCATTTCTCTTATGCTTTTCCCCAGCTGTATCCTCCACCCTGTCCTCCCTACCTTAATCTTGCTTATGTTTTAAGTCTGAATTCAAGTGTTCTTGATGAGTCTTTGTCCTTTTATAAGCTCACTCATTTCTCCCTTCTCTTAACTAAGTATTAACAATTTATACCATACAAGTTATCACTTGACTGTAAATTATTTTGAACCACTATCCAATTGTTTGAAATTTATGGGTCTCCTTTCTCCAATAAGTTCTTCAATCAATATTGCTTACTATAGTATAACCAAGGTTGATTTATCTTAGTCACCACAAATGTTTAATGAAATACTGTTCCAAAGTCTTTCTTAGGGAAGTCATGCCTTATACTTCATCTCTATCCTCAATGCCTACCACTTGGCTGAGAACATACAAAATATTCCATAAATGCTTTGTGACCCGATATGGGCAACTATTAAATATTTAAGGCATGTAAATAACTTTACTGAAAATATTTTCAACATCTTAAAATGGAGAAGGCCGCACCTCACTGGAATTAGTGTCTGCTGTAATATATGAACTGTGTGTGAGCTCTTGAGAGGAACCCTACATAAATTTAAGAAATACTTAAAATTTATATAATGTCTAAGATTTGCTTTCTAAACACAGAAAAATAAAATTGTGAGTTGCCCAGGTATAAAGTATAATGCTAAAGCTTTCTTTCCCATAAAAAGAAAAGTAGGATACTTTAGTCACTCTTACTTTAAAATAATATCAATTTACATTTTTAGGCTGTTGTTCCCTAACTTCTGGGCTATAAACTTTGCTGAAACACTGGCCCTGTGATAGAACCTGTAACTATAATGTTCAAGTATATTAAAAATATCATTTTTACACACATTACGATACCATTTATAGCATTTGTATTTAGATATAAAAATAATGTAATGAGTTTTCACTGATTTAGACAAAGATCTTTAAGCACAATAAGTATTTAAGAATTTTCTTCTTCTTCCTATATGTTCCTGTCTCTACTTCTTCATCTGAAAAGAATTGTATTTTTCTTGAATTTGTGTGTGATCATGCAAATAAAATAGACAACTGTATTGTTCCATATGTATTTGTCTGAGAAAACTTTAGTGAAAAGTATTAATTTAGAATAAATTTCAAGTGAGGTTCCAATTATTTTTAGTTGTGAATAAGATTCCTTTTCCTTTATCATACTTCAGTGAACCGCACGGCTGGTGCTGTAGTCACTGATCGTCTTAGTCCATTCAGGCTACTACAGCAAAAATACTACAAACTATGTAGCTTATAAACAACAGAAATTTATTTCTCACAGTTCTAGAGGCTGGAAGTCCAAGATCAAGGTGTTGGCAGATTCGGCGTCTGGTGAGAGACCACTTCCTGCTTCATAGACAGCCCCTTTTCTCAGAGTCATCACGTGGGTGGAAGAAGCTAGGGAACCCTGTGGGGTCTTTTTTGTAAGGCACTCATCCCATTCTTGAAGGCTCCACCCTCATGACGTCAGCATCTCCCAAAGGCCCCAATTCCTAATACCATCATTTTGGGATTTATGATTTCAACATATGAATTTTGGGGGAACAAAAATATTCAGACTATGACATTTACTAAGTTAGAATGTTTATAATAAACTAGACGTTTGAAGATGAAAAATTTGCAACAATTTTTCTATGCAGGATTCAGTTGATGAGAAGATTTTTAAATATTTGTTTTTACTGATTTTCAAAATAGTACATGAATATTGTAGGAAAAAGGAAATAATAGGAGACATTAATAGAGAGATAAATATGTTAATATTTTTATATATTCCTCCCTTTTTCTATGTGCATATATGTGTATGCCTTTTATTACTTCCAAAAAACTTGAGATCATGGTCTATAGTTTTTTAAATTAACTTAGCATTGCACTGAATTTATTATCTAACCATAGATAATTTTCAAAAATATAATGTTAAGTGGCTACATTATAGTCTATCATGTTTATATACCATAGTTTATCATCTTTTTTAGATATTTTACTTGTTTCTCTTTTTTTATATATAATGAAACTTTGAACACAAGATTTTGAACATAACTCTAGGTGTTCGTAATATTGAATTGACACTTTAAAGATTTTCTTAGCTGTTCTTACCTGTTCTCCTAGATTTGTTTGGTCAAATTTTTAAACAGCTAATTTACTTTTGATTGGGATTGTATTAAAATGTTAAGCTAACTTTGGAAGAGTTGGTTGATTTGTATTATTCTACCTTTTTGTTTACAAGCATGGGTGTATATTCTATTCACATCTTCTTTAATGTCTTATTAAAGTCTTGTAGATTTTTAAATGTAAATCAAGCACATTTCTTTCATAGCGATTTTTAATATTTTACATTTTTATTACTAATGGGAATCAAATCTTTCTTCCAATGTAACTGTAGCAGGAAATGTTATTGGTTATTATGCATCTGTCTTTTACATGACACTTTACTGAACTATCTTGTTAATTGAAATAGTTTCTCAGTCAATTATCTTGATTACACATTCTGTCTTTCCCATTAAAGAAACTAGATCTCTTATTTCTGTTACATGCCTTAAAACATTGGCCAGAACTTCCAAAAAAGTGATAAATCATTATGGCAATACCCATCCTCCAAATTTTGTTCCTAGTTTTAATGAGAATCTCTCTAGTATTTCACAGATTTCTGTGTGCCATCCTCAGAGTTCTGCTTCAGTAGATCTGGTGTGTATACAAAGGTGGTGAAAAGGAACTAGATAATGTAGAAATGAAATCATCCATTGGCTTGATCAATTACTCTAATTAACTAGTGTTTATAAATCTAAAAATAAAAATACTTTTCATCACTTTTGGAGCAAAAGTCTCCATCGTCCCTTCAACAAAAGTACGAAACTTGACAGTTTTTTATTTTTGTGTGTGTATGTGAGGAGGATTAGCCCTGAGCTAACATCCGTTGCCAATCCTCCTCTTTTTGGTGAGGAGGATTGGCCCTGGGCTAACATCCGTGCCCATCTTTCTCTGCTTTATATGGGATGCCGCCACATCATGGCTTGAGAAGCGGTGCGACGGTCCGTGCCCAGGATCTGAACCTGCGAACCCTGGGCCGCGGAAGCAGAGCGCGCGAACTTAACTGCTACACCACCCGGCCAGCCCCCAAACTTGAAAGTTTTTAGAATTGCATTTTAGCAATGCAAAGCCAAGAAGAATGAGAAGTTTTGATCAGCTGTATTAAAGCTTAAAGATGTATTTGACATTCAGAATTAGAATTTACAAGGTGGCTGTCTTTCAGTTTATGGAAGTTGATGAGCAGTTAGTTTTATTCAAAGGACGTTGTGCACACAAGATGTCCATGACTATCTTTCCTGGTTATATCGAGAGTTAAGCTCTAAAATTTTTCTATTATTCCACTATGAGTGAGGATGCAGCTATCTCTCAGTCTCAAATGTGTGAGTGTTTTTCATATCAAGAGAGTATCCATAGGTCAGTAAATTCCAGGGCATCATTTTAAAATTTTGTTCCTTCAATTAAATTTTAGTCAACAAGAACTAAATAAATTGAAACTAACGCTGAAACTTGATTTTTTAAATCCCTAAACACAGTGAAGGAGAAATCTAAAGTATAAAATTTAAATTGAGACTGTTCAAGAAGTTTTGGCTATGCTTATTTTGTTAATGAGATAAAATATGCAGTTATTTCAGAATAAATGTGCATTTTATTAAATGAAAATATGCCGAAGTACAGCAATCACTTTCTATTACTTTAGCATACTTAACTTTAAACACTTAAATAGGAGATGGTATAATAATCTATGAGTTATTAATGTTATAACTTCTTATTCTAATTAACTTAGAAATCATTTGTTATAAGTGTATAAAGTCTTATGTGATTTTGCTCTTTATTATTCATCAATATTAGATATAATAAGAACTTATATACGTGATAACAAATTATTAAGTCATTGAGTAAATCAACAATAACCAAAATCTGAAATAAATATTGATAAAGCTTGGGAGTATCTTTTTGTACTTAAATTTCCATATAGATGTCTCTGATTTGGGACCCTTTATAAAATTAAGCCAACTGAATACTATTCAGGGTGAGTAAAGACACTCTCCATTTCCCAGTCCTCCCCACCCACAATTCCTGACTTTAGCACAGAGTGTGTTTAGAACATATTGCTTTATTTTAAACTACAGCAAGATTTTCTTTTTAAATATATTACTTCTGTGTCAGTGGACTTTTCTGCATACTGTGTAAATAGAGCAAGTTGCATTGTCAATGAAGCGAATATAGTGTGTCATTGTCAAGACACTTTAAATGAAGCTTTGATTTCGTTTTCTGATATTTTGCCATTTAAACTGAGGAACAGGGAGGGTGGAGAAAAATTATTCATGATGGTTTTCTTATGATGCTTTGTTCCTGGGTATAATCGCTTCTTAACAAAATGTGTGGTATGACTATTAGCTACAATTTTGCTGTTCACAACAGGAACTCTTAAGATTTGATAAGAATAGTCAAAGAGACATGAACAATGACTCAACTCTTCTAGTTATTTTCAGCAAACTAGATTCCATCAAGCACAATGAATACTTCTTCAACTGGTCTTACAAAATCTTCACAGGATGTGAACATGGCTAAAGAGAACAGTATTTCAAGAAATCTCTGATGGTTCCTTTTGGCTGAGGACCTTAGCCTGCAGTCAGTATTCAGCTATGATGTGTGAAATGTTATCTGCTTTCAGTTAGAGGTAACATGAAAAAGTAGAGAATGTTAGGAGACAAGTTATAGACAAGTAGTATTTTAGCATTAATGACTTGTACATATTATCGGAGTGGAAATTTGAAGACTCACAAGGACGTTTACTCAGAACACTTTCAAGTCAACCATGCAGTATGTAGTGTTTATATGTAGTGTAGTTGTTAGGATTGGGTGTTTTGAATCTCACAGACTGTGGGTTGAAAGTCAGACAAGTATCTAACCTCTCTAGATCCCAGTTTACTCATCTGTGAATTAGGAATTATTTAGAAATATCTGTTTCTGCCTCTTCGCCTTGTGAAACATGAGATGATGGTCAGATGTGTGTGTGTCAGGTGGTGGGGTGTATGAGAGAGAGAGAGAGACATCAGAAAAGTCTGGATCATAATAACACTAAACAAATGGTATTTCTTCATTATTATCATCACAATTGTCATGATGATCTTTATACAGTTATAAAGGAGCTGAACATTTTGGCTAAGGTTGTTTTTATTTTGTAATGTAGTGATTAATGATGCATAAAAAGCTAATAGAACATTCGAATATTAACTCTATCAAGAGTCTACTCTTCCAACACCTTTAATTTTTTGTTGTAGGTTATTTCACAGATGATTCAGCCTGAGTTTTGCAGTGAGGCATTTGTTGATGTTTATGTATATTTCTCAAGGACATTTTGATTATAATCTAAACTATGGAAGCTCCATTCCTTTTGCTGGTACAAATGTCTCGATATAATATATAATTTTATTAAAAATTATTCTTTTTTATCCCCATGAGGAGGTGAGTCCCTGTTCCTCTATGCCCTTGTTGCCACATCTCAGACCTTGATCTTAGGATGGAGATGCTTTCTAGGAGCATTTTGGAGCTCATATGGCCTTCTGCTCCACTGTTTACCTTCCAGAAAGTTACGGTTCATGCCCAGCAAGGATTCGCTAACTGTGTTGAGCCCGATGTCTTCCTTCCTCTCTGTAAACTCACGATTGCTTCTCTCTAGTTTTGTGAGAGTGAGGAGGCCTTAGATGCTTTCTCTCGCATCACTACCATCTTCCATTGTTTAGTCTTTCCCTGTCTTTTCTCTTCAAAAGGTATTTTTTTCCTAGATGGTCTTCCAGTGTGCCTCCCTTTGGACATATTCCTTTTATAAGAATTGTCAACCTTTTCTTCCCAGAAAGAAGAACTTGACAAAAAGGGCTGATGGCTGATATTTTATTGGAGAAAATAATCCAGAAAGAATGAGTGAAGACGAGGGGAAGGAAGGAGAGAAGGAGAGAGAGCCAGGAGGGGATCTGATCTTGTCTTTATTTAAAATTCTTATATTTCATTCATCATTGGTTTTTTCATTAATTTTGAGTTTTTAAAAAAATCGCCTTAAAATATTTTTTATGCTTAGTACTAAGATTTTGATGTCCCCTTAAATTTTTCATCCAAAACAAGTGCCTCACCCACCTCAGCTCAGTTCCAGCCCTGTTTATGAGCTGTATTATCAAGCAGGCTGCCAACAAGTGAAACTGTCTGATCTAGGAACTATGTTCCTCAAGAAGTATATACTGAATTTTGGGACCATCCACCATTGAGGAGTAAGGGGGAAGAGTGTATCAATCATCTTCTATTTCCATTTATTTATGTTTTATTCCACATATTATTATCTCCTCTGCACTTCAAGGTTGTGCATGTGTGAGCATGGGAGGTGAGAGGCACGTACGTGGGCAGAAGATGAGGCACCGTCTGGTTATGCATGCATGAAGATGGTCACAGGTCATATAAGCTGGAACAAGGGGCAGGTGAGGCAGAGAAGATGTGAAATTGTGACGAAGAGGTATCTGACACAATCTATCCTTGGCACTATTCTGCTACTTAAGAGCCCTCCGTTATATCTGGCTCCCATAATAAAATGAGAAAAAGTAAATGGCCCTCAGTTCTTTCCCAAAAGAGAAGGAATAAGTCCAATCAGTCAGAGAATTTCCTTTAGGCTAGTAGCCAGATGCACCCTTGGAAAAGCTTGATGCAAATGGACCAGTGAAATCAGCTATAGTCCCTGTTTCTGTAGCTGGTCTTGAGACTGTAAGTGATATTTGTCATCTCCCTTCTCCACCATGCATTCTAGATTTTCCTCACTCTTAAACAACACTTTGGCTGGTACAGGCAACTTGCCTGGTGGGGTGATCTAAATCTTCATTTCAGAATTGTCAAATTTCCCTTCTTTTTGCTGCTTCCGTTTCTTTGGTGTCTTGGGGTCATGATTACTGTATTCTCTAATTTATTCTCAAACCTAGACATGGAAGTATCAAGAGATGTCTTACTGAGTCCCTTGAGTATCAGACTTACTCTTCCCTGTTCCCCTTGTGTAGCCACAACCCTGACTCTTCATGGTAATCGTGAATGTTTACCTCCACCAGTACAGCAACTCCTTTATTTGCTGCAGATCCACTAGCACGAGGACCACTGTGTGAACCAAGGGAGGTTACAGCTTCACGTTCAATGGTACCTTTAATATGTTCCCTAGCAGAAGCATTTACCTATTGGGATTTATGATCTCTATCCCTGCAGAGCCTAAAGCTGCAAGGATAGGGAGTATGTAGTCTATAAGTGGGTTACTGGGAGTGATGGTGAAAGGGCCAGTGCTACTCTATCCCTTGGCTTCAGGACCCAGGTAGTCTAGCTAGTGGGGATTCCTAATATATAATACTCCCAATATATAGGAGTATATACTAACTATTGATTCAGTAAATGTATTGCATCCTGGAGGTCAGCACCTCAACCCCATAATGTACTGGTTTTAACTTTGTACTGTAATTGAGATTTTATCAGGCCATTTCACCAGTCTGTTAAGCTGACTGCTTCTGGGTAACTGGGTACATGAATTCCATGTGCATGTCCTGATTCCTGATTGGTACACTTCCTTCTTTTTAAAATGGTTCCCTTCACGTGAGGCAATGCTATGTGCAATACCACATTGACAGTTCATGTACATATTTGGAAAGTCCTGCTACCCGAGGGCCTACAGCCAGGAAGGAAATCTGGAAGAGTTGTTACCTTGGGTAAGGACAAATCACCACTGTCCAGGGTGGAAGAGGTCTGATGTAACTGACCTGCCAATAAATGGTCACGTGGTATTCCCAAGTAACGGTGTCAAAGAGAGGGCTTAGTGTAAGTTCTTGCTGCTAATAGATTGGGCATTCAGGAGTGGCAGTCTAGATCAGTCTTGTAGAGAGCGAGTCCGTGCTATTATGTTTATTCATACCCATGATGGATAGGAATCTGCATTAAGATCTATTGTTATAGCTGTGCTTTTAGAGATATTGCTAATTGGCTAGTCAAAGAGTATGATAAAGTTCTCATTCCAGTCTTATGCAGATAATAAAGAACTAGAGAAAACTAAGATATGTCAAGTTCTTTTGTTTGGGGGCAAAATGTTATATAGTAAAGGTGTATATTCTGTTTAATATTGAATTAAATATATAATTAAATATTTAAAGAAATAACAGGATTTTTAAAATGTCCTAATGATGAGAATTCTTTCTCAAGTCTCTGACATCTTTTCTAGCAAAACAATGTGGTTTAAATGAACAGTACTTTAGTTAGTTTTTAAGATTATGAGTCTTTCCCTTAGTATAACTATGAAACACTGTAACAAATTTGGAATGTGAAAAGTATTCTGAAGGCAAGGTCAAGCAAATGAGGTCCCTAGTAACTCTGAGAACAGTTTAAGAACAAAATATTAGCTATCCAGATTTCGTTGACATTTTGGCAAAGTCTTACTTATTAGTTTGGTTTTAAGTACCCTACTTTGATGACCTAGAAAATCACAAATAGCAAACACATGGCACATGTCCCATCATCCCATCTTGTACTCGTGTGAGACATTACTAATCAATCACACACTCTTTCTCATTGAAATTGAATGTTATCTCAGAAGTATTTTCAGCACAAGTCTTGAGGCAGCACTTACAGTTGACTGTAGTTAGTAGAGGTTTTAAGCGTATTTTAGATCATCTCTGACGTGGGCAATTCACTACCAACTCTACCACAGCTATATATATGGTTAAAAAGGAAATATTTATTGATTACTTATTATGTTATATATACTGTGCTAGACAATGAAAATGTAACAATTGAAAATCTGAGCTTTTTTTTGTTCAGAGTAGGTAAACAGACATTAGAAACAATCCCTAAATCTCAATGACTTCATCAAATAAAAATTTGTCACTTCTGCAAAGCCCATTGCAGATATTACTGATCGGTTGGCTGAGTGATCCAAGAACACTGACTCCTTCAAACTTGGGGGTCTGCCATCTCCAGGCTTGCTGAGCTGAGAATAAAAGAGTACATAGGATATTTAACCACATCAGCCTAGAAGTGACACAAATCACTTACATTTACATCTGTTAGCTAGAAAAAGTTACATGACCCCAACTAAATGCAAAGAGGCTAGAAAATGTAGTCATTGATTGGACTTTCTCTTCCTAAAGGAAATTGTGGCAGGACAGCCTGAATGTTTTAGTGGTCAGCTAGTCAACCGTGGAAAATAGGCATGCTCCTTTACTTACAGAATTTACCATTAATGTAAATTTTATTCCCCATCTGTGCTCAGTCTCAAGTTCTTCATCTCCAGAAGCATATGCATCCTTTTAAAAATCTTAGGTCATCTATAAATATATTTATATAACATTCACATGATAGGTATAGATATACATACATATATGTGTGTGTATATATATATATATACACACACACACTTTTATATGTGTAGTGTGTAAATGTGAAGCTATTCATCTTTCTCAAATAAACACAAACTTCTGTGCTTCTCTGTTCTGTCGTTGGTATTCTTGTTCTTCATAACTTTACCACCATGGAACTATCTTCCGCTTCCTCATACTCTCCCTCACTTAACCAGGTCTAGCTAACCTAGAAATAAATGTTAAGATTATTTTTCAGCAATGATTTTTTTTTTATGTTTTATTTCAATTCCCCCAATTCTATGTCAATTTGAAATGAGCATGGCCTCTCTCAAGAGATCTTCCCATTTCCAGCCAACTCACATATTTTTCACAACTGGCAAATTTAGCTCCATATGACTTTATCTAACATATAACTGTTATACTAACAATTCCATTTTTATGCTAAAAATTTTCCTTACTTGTTCAATAAAAACTGACACCTTCTCCTCTTGAGAAGACGTGCAGCAGCATGGCGCGTTCTAGATCATTAGCCCAGGGGAACACTGGCTTTGTGGGAGTAGTTCTTCAGCTTTTTTTCCTTGTCTCCTCTTCTTTTGAATAGAATCCACACCCTACACATCCTACACATGAATTTTGAGGGCTAAAGGGAGGATTTCCTTCTCAAAGGTCAAGTTCTTTAACAATACCTCCCAGGAAGGGAAACATTACTCTAGACCTGCACTGTTTAATATGATAAGTGTGAGCCACATGTGGCTATTGAACACTTTAAGTGTGGCTGGTCTGAATTAAGATGAGCTGTAATTATCAAAATCAGACCAGATTTCAAAGACTTAGCACAAAAAAAGAATGTAAAATATCTCCTTAAAAATTTTTATATTTTTTTTTAGTGTTGAAATGATAATATTTTGGATACATTGGATTAGAGAAAATATATTATTAAAACTAATTTCATTTTTTTTAATGTAGCTAATGGAAAATTTAAAAATACACATGCAACTTACATTATATTTATATGACATTACATTTTGGAAAGAATATTTTGAAAATACGAATGAATGCATTTAATTATATGGACTTTGTGGTTAAATTAGAGTTATGCTATACGTAGCTAAATAAGACGTGCTATAAGTCTGTTATTGGTTTGGTTTGGAGTCAACAAAAGGGATACATTCTAATTTATCTGTTTTTCTGTTGTTGTTCCTGATGAATTTAGTAAATTTGCACACCTGTAAATATTCTGAGTGTAGTATATTTGGTTTGAAAAGTCATTTGAAAAAGAATGATGAATTAATGCACTAGGTGTCTTAGAAGGTATGCTGGCTTTCTTCAAAATACAAGTCTTGGTATTCAGCATGTGTCGAACACAAACTTCTTGAGTAGCTTGCTTTGCTTTAGTATCTTCTGCCTCAACGTTACATGTCTGTTTTACTTATACAATGTTATCTGAAAATCTACTGTTATACTTTACAGTTACATAGACTTGGGTACTCAGATGTCTTAATTTTATGAGAAATTAGGATATGTCAGAATAGAAAATAGCATTCAACATTCCATCTACTTGAATGGATTGATTGATTGATTCTAACAGCTAGTCAAAAAGTCTTTCACATTCTCCAAAAATTTACTTATATTATCATGAGAAATCATCAGTTGCATTTAATTAGATTGGAAATGTCATGTCAATACTGTTTAAGTCTTTGGGGTCTAAAATGAAAGTCTTGTTCATTTAGAAATGATAATGACAAGAACAGTGAATCTGCCATTGGTGATATGCGATGACTTAATTACCCTAGTTTCCAATTTTGTGAGGATAAAAGATATACATGGAAAATTTGATCATGGATATTTGTTAAGAAATCTTTGTTAACTTCTTTAAATGAGTCTTACTTAAAAACTCCACTAATCTATGAAGTAAGGTATAATTTTTAAAAAGCGAATTATTTCAAAATATGAATTTAGAGTGAGAATATACTTTGATGGTCAGACAATGTGATTTTAAACTGATGGGGTATTTATGAAAATTCAGTCGTGGCTAGTAGCCATTGCCATGGAGATAAACACATCTAGCTGTAAGGTTGCCTTTTGCAGATGAGAATATTAACTTTTAAAAACACATTTCCTTTGCAATACAGCACTTCTGATTGGCCGTTTGCTCTTGAGAGAGTTTGTGTACCTGCAGTGCTTTCCCAAACTTGCTCCATTTTCTCCTTGACTCTTTGTGTATGCTTGAGTGGCGTGCATTTTAGTAATTAAGACCTTTAGTAAAACAGCCTTAAGTGAATATTTCATGGAGATGTCCCATAGGAGCAATGCTGAAGAAATTTCTGACTTTCGTTTTCCTTGGTTTGCTTTCCAGTTTGTTTGTTGTTTTATTCTGTTCTTTATTAAACGTATCCATGTTGAGATGTTATCTCAGAAGCAGCTGACTTTGGTAAGAAAAAATTATATTCTGCCCGTATCAGTTAACTTGGCCACTATGTAGATAAGGCGAAAGCATGGGTACTAAATACCATGCTGGATCCTCAGAAAGCACCTGTACATCCTAGGGATGCTGCTGAGCTTGAGGCTCTTGTATGAGGTGGTACCTGTAGAGGTGACATCACCCTTGTATTTGATGGGGGCTACTGGTCGTGTTGCTGTCAATCAACGGAGGGAGGTCAAGACGGCCATTTAACCCAGTTATTAATCCAGGGAGCTTGTAAATAGAGGCTTTTAATATTATCTGCAAATGAGGTTATTTTCATTTCAAAATTATTAGTATATTAAATGTAAGTTTACATGTATCGCAATTTTTGGAAATCTGGGTGTTTTTTTGACATCAATACAAAATGTTCTAAGATCCTCAAAAACTGGAAGTGTCCTAGACCTCTCCAGATTTCTAAAGGCGCTGCTATCAACCAGTGGAAGAGTAGCTGAAAGGCACCAAGGCTGACAGACAAAGCCTCTGAGGCTATAATGTGGACTCAGATCCTCGCTCCACTAATTGCTGGCTGGGACAAGTCCCTTGTCATCTATCAGTTTCTGCTTCCTCATCTGAAGTGTAGATAATAATACTTGAAAGAATATTCTGAAGAAGAATTGAGATAATGTGTTTCATGGTACTGATAATTGCTAGATACAAACTAATTATTAGCTAATAATGTCATTAATAACAGAGAAGATTTGTCAGTAAATTTTTCCATGCACAGAAAATGTCTGTGTGCAGAGCTTGCTGCCTTCTGCCTCCAAGAGTCATGTTTCCATGTCTTTTCTCAGAAGAACCTGTTCATTGTTGAAAATGTACCTTGGACCACCTTTGTTTATTAATACACTACTGCGGAGTGAAGGCGTTGATGTTCCATGTCAGCATGGCTGTTACATCCAGTACACTCCAGTCTGTGTGCCATAGCTGCTTTGGTAACTACATCCATTCTTTACATGTCCTTAAAAGAAGTGAAAATAGAAACCTTGCATTTGAGAGTGGGCACTTTTCTGTAGTAAGAGGGTAAATTAATGAAACTGTATTAAATTAGAAATATGAGAATAAGGCTATAAATGGATTATTATGAAAATCAACTCGAAACAGCGAAAGTACATGCAATAGAGTGATGAGTAAGTTCCACCTTTGTGGTACAATCAGCAAGTATGTATGAAGATGGTAACCTCAGAATAGGAGGGACCTCTGTTTGGAAAGGGGCAGCCGGGAAAGAATCGTGGAAGGGATGGAAGTCCGTGTGGATATTGAATAATTGGTAGGGTTTTTGTAGACCCTGAGGAGGCAGGCAAGCACCAGGGACGCAGGGCATAAAATGAGTACAGGTCGCATGAACCTGGTTTACTGAGAAGTGGCTGTTAGAAAGATAGAGAGATAAAGCATTCTTAACATTTTACAAATATGTTTACGACTTGGAATTTTATATTAATGCTACTTGGAAACATTCTTCCTTTCATTAGGTGAGTTTTCTTATGTCATATCCGAAGAGGATCTGAATCAAAGAGTGATTCCTGGTTGGGTTACTTTAATTCTAGCCATTAATTAGGCTGTATCGTTTGAAGGTGGATGTTCTGAAAACATGAAAACGAATTGTCTAAACATATTTAACAAAGAACGTAAAGAACTAAGATGTGCCTGATGGTTTTTTCACTCATATCTCCACTTTTTAGGTTAAATATAGCTTATATTCAAAATAAACATATTAATAGCATTTTCTTTCTGTCAACCATGTTGTTTTATTTTCCCTGAGCTCTGCCTGAACTGATTTGTGTTAAATTGGCTAAGATATATGACCAACAATAAACCAATATTGTATTTGAAATTGTGAATTCAGAAAGGTGAATAGTGGGGAAACAATCATAATTTCAGGTAAAAGCTTCTTTTAACAAATGGATTAAACTATCACAAAATGAAACAACATCTTTGTGTTTGTTCTCACCCAAGGCTTGTATGTGAAAAGCATTATTGCTATAGCAATTGATTTTCTTGTATTCTAAAATAACAAAGGATTTTTTCCTTTTATGTTTTCAGGTAACCTAAAAAAAAAGGTGATTTATTTTCTGCTAACACTTGTTAGCAATCGATGGTAACAAGGACTGTAAAAGTGCCTTAGAGAATGCTTAATTATCTGCCTGAGATGCTCTAAGAACAACCAAAAGAAAGGCATATAAAAAGGAAAAAGTTAATTAATTTGGTCTCAGAACTATATCCACCCAATTAAATTTATAACTGATATGTAGATATCCATATCATAGCCTTTTATATATTTTAGTATATGAGTGAGAATCATTTTAGCAAAAGAAATAAAATAAGTAATAAGAAAGAAATGGGGAACCAAACAGTTGACTATGTGGTTTTGTCCTCAAAAAGCTTCTAATCTGATCATTCCTCTTATAGTCTTCTCAATTTGTTTGTCCCTAAAAGATAGCCACATCACTCAAAATAACCCATAGAAATGTACAAAGAATGTCTCTGATGTCATCAAAATACTAAGGGAAAATGGGATCATTATCATGGTTCTTGGCAAGTCTGAAATCATCAGAAGCTAGAAATCCCTGCAGAAGTGGTTTTATTTAATTTCCCAGCTGAGTACTGCCTTTCCAGTCGAGGGAAAACTTAGCCTAGGAGCTGTTTTATCACTTGGAGAAACTTCAAGAATAGGGAAATTATTTCCTTACAACTAGACAGTATTTTGATGAATTGCTTCTATGTTAGAAGAGAGGACTGTAGAATGGTTTAGATTTGTGACCTAGAAAATCCTCTATGATATTGATGTGACTTAGGGTTATGCGTCAAATTAACCTGTGACAGAAACTGTGCATTAGCATGATATTTGATGTCTGTCATAATATCCCACATTATCTTTTTTCATGCTGTCTTTGATCTTTCTTGAGGGCTATGTCAAGGGAAATAGCCTATCCGAAGTACAATGCATTATAGAAGAGAGAATGCATCCCAGTTTAAACCCCTTAGCCTGGACCATGTGAATTGAATTTTGAATACAGATTTTATGTTTGCTCCAAACATTTGCTTATCTCTCAACCTGAACACTCAGTAATGAGTCTGAGAACGGAAGACTGTTTTGTCATTGGAATCTGACTTGTCATTTAGAAGATCACCATGCATTTCACACTACCTCAGTCTTATTGATCTCAAAGCAGTGCTTTCATGTTTGATCAGCACTCAACAGTATCCATTACACCTAAGGCCCATGTCTTCTCCAGCAACTTGGTACATTCTAAACCAGGGAAATGAATCTATCTCATTCTAAAGCCTGTGACAGCTCACTAATCACTCAGAGTAGTTTGTTTCGCTCTCAATCCCAAATTAAGGAATAATCCTTAATTAATTACTTTGACAGGGCCTTTTATGTTTTTGAAAGTTAAAATGTTGTAGCATTTTTAAAGTAATTTAATTTAACTATTTAACTATTTAACTTCTTCTTCTTTTTTTTTTTTTTTTGGTGAGGAAGATCAGCCCTGAGCTAATATCCGTGCTAATCCTTCTCTTTTTGCTGAGGAAGACCGGCTCTGAGCTAACATCTATCGCTAATCTTCCTCCTTTTTTTTTTTTCCCCCAAAGCCCTGGTAGATAGTTGTATGTCATAGCTGCACATCCTTCTAGTTGCTGTATGTGGGACGCGGCCTCAGCATGGCCGGAGAAGTGGTGCGACGGTGCACGCCCGGGATGCAAACCCAGGCTTGTCAGTAGTGGAGTGCGCGCACTTAACAGCTAAGCCACGGGGCCGGCCCCTTGGCACTTCTTTATTCAAATAAAATTGTAGTTATTTCAGTTCAACACAAGTAAAAATGTAGTGTCATGATTGGGCATTTCCTGCTAAATTTCAAATTGCAAGTTTGTGGGCCATCTCTAAGCAGAAACATCAATTCCTACTAAATATTCAGTTTATTAGCTCAGGTTATTGACAGTCTCTTGGTAGGAGGTGGGGAACAGGAATGCTCAGTTAGTAGAATTTGATTAAGAAAAAGAAAAAACCAATAGGTTCATCAGTTGTGACAAATGTACTATTCCGGTAGGGGATGCTGATAATGGGGGAGGCTATGCATGTATGGGGACAAGGGGTATATGGGAAATCTCTGTACATTCCCCTCAATTTTGCTGCTCTAAAAAAAAAGGCTTAAATAATGTAAATGACAAAGTAGTTACAGATATTAGTAACATAAAAATAAAATCTCAAGTATCCATCTTTTAAATTACTAGAAAAAAATACAGGTAAAGTTACAGCAAATACAATTTCACAGATTTGAGTAACTTTTTTTCCATTTTATAGTGATTTCTTAAAGCTGTATGTTCAATGAAACCATTTTAAAAATTTCTATCAGAAATGGAAATTTAGATATCTGTTACACTTTTTACTCCAGGCAAGACCTAGCTTTGGGGGTTATTACTTTAAATTTCACTTGACATTAAATTTAATTAATTAAATTACTTGGATTAAGAGAAGTTAAAAGTTTCCTTGGCAGAAATCGCTTCTCCCTTTTGTGGCTTTTGAACTAAGTTTTTAATAAATATTAAAATCAAGTAAGGGCTTGAGTCAATCAGTCCCTTCATATTTTGTCAGCCTTTCATGCTTTTGATTTTCAGCATTCAATCCATTCATCCACCTTATCTGTTTTGAGTACTTACTAAGTGGGAGAGTGGATGCTGTGTCCTGGGGATACAGATACGAGCAAGACAGATACACTGTCCTCATGGAGATTACAGACTGTGTGAGCTTGATGCTGAGCATACCAAGGTGAATAGGACAAGATTTAGTGAAAGAATTGCACATAAAATATATAATTATAGCATGGGATAAGTACTCTGATAGAAATTTGTATTGACATTATAAAAGAGCTCTAGTCTTCTTAAGATTAAGTCAGAGAAGATGGCCTTTGGAAGGTAACACTTGAGCTGAGTATCAAAATTGAGCAGGATTTAGACATTGTTGGTATCATTGAGTCATGAGTCTCTCACCTTCATTTCTTCTCATTTTTTATTCATTCAACAATACTTAAGAGGAATCCAAGGTGTGAAAGACATTTTGCAGGATGCTGAGGGTGCTACGGAGGTAAGTCAGTCATGGCTGCTGCTCTCAAATTTCACAAGGTGAGAGAGAAGAAAGAATAATGAAACAAGGAAGAAGGTGATGGGTAATGTGTGGGATGAGAATGCAAAAGATGGGACTTTACTTGCATTTGGGGCAATCAGGGAATAATTCCTAGCTGCAGTAATATTGGAGGTAGCTAGAAATGTGGTTGCAAGCTTTTCAGCCCTGAATAGGTCCTGTTGGGTAGTCAGAGTGTTCTGCTTTATCAGAACAAGGGCTTATCTTAAGATAGAGACCCAATGATGTATAATTTGATGAAAATTTTGGGAGAGCACAACTTCTCCCCCAAGTTTCTGCCCCTATACCTGATACAAGTAATGAAAGAAATTATGATCAAGTCATTCTTTTCTATAAATAGGTTTCGAAATCTACCTATAGGGAAATACCACTGGATTTAGGCTAGGATTTTCAAAAATGTCTCTTGAAAAGCATGAATCCTAGATATTAAAAGTGTTGTGTGATTAAAAGGGTTTCATGATAATTAAATTTGGGAAGTATTCGATCTATAGATGTCTCTTGAAAATTAACTATACACATATCTATTAAGGAGGTTAGAACTCCTGTGGTTAAAAAATAAGTGAACTGACCATTGAACATCTCTCTCTTCCTCGCTTTTTCACAGAACATCTGTTAACACTGAAGCAGCTTTGAGATGCATCAATCATTCCTACACATCAAGATAGGCTCCCTTTTACAACATTAAACATCAGCCAGGAAAGTGGTTGAAGACGCTGAGCTCTGAGCAGTAGATGGAAGGATGGAGGATGGGGACAGGGAGGAAGAGGCGAGGAAAAGAAAAGGGGATGAAAGTAAAGTGGAGATTTCTGATAAACTGACAATTTTCCGGTCATTCTTAACACATCTAGCTGCTGAGGTAGGACAATTCAGGCTCTGAAACGCTGCCCTTGAGTTTACTGTCTTTTGTGGTCACCTTCATCTCCTGGAAGTGTGAGGACTTTATTGGACCGCAGCACTGGACTTTCTGATGGTTAAAGGCAGTAGTTGTTCCTGGGGGCCTAATAACCAGTTTCTGATTCACAGCAACATCAGATTCTCACAACTAAAGGCTGTAGGCACAATAAAATCTCTCCAATACAAGCTTCCTTTATTTGTAACCTTACCAAAAATTACATACTGACAAAATTACAATGTGAGGGGCATGAGGGTTGGATTCCTGGGTAAATGGATCATGTGAAAAATAAAAATAGTCAACTTAAGTAGACATATGAAGTCAAAAAATAATTTTAATCCCTTACAAACTCCGTTGAAAGAGAGTTGTTGCTAAAAATAACTATGCTAATTATTAATTAGTTGTGTCCATGTACATAAGTACGTATAAGTGGCCCAAGATAAAGTACACCTCTTTTAACCCCCTTCAAATGCTTAGAAATTAATATGTATTGTTGTCAAAGACTACAAAGTAATATATGTTCATTAGAAATGTAAGAATATAAAAAATATTTAAAATATAAAATTCATCTCTGGTGATAAATAATGATATTTTGATGTGTATCATTTTAGGAATTTTTTCTAAGATATACATCTAAGCAAGTATCATCATACTATCCTAGAAAAATGTAACGACAGTACTTTCTCTAGTCATTAAATGTTCTATACAGTATGCCTTTATAGGAACATAGTGTAATTCTTTGACATATAATTGTCCCCTATTTTATAAAGAAACACTGAAATAAATATTCTTATATGTAAATCCTTTTGCTTGCCCTTGATTTCTTTTTCTTCAAGATAAATTCCTAAAGGCAAATTGCTGGGTCCAAGTATATAAACATTTTAAAACAATAATGTAACAGATTGTCAAATTGCCCTTCAGATATTATGTAACTCACAGGTCTGCCAGACAGAATGTGGAAGAGACAGCATCTCCCCATCCTCACTAATAAATGGAGATTTTAAAGTGCCAAAAAGAGTTCTTTAAAAGTCTTCTTTCCCTCATATTTTACCTCAGATCGTGCTAGCTGTATTCTAATTAAGGCAATCAGCTGACGTTTTTCTTGCTCCTGAGTGGAGTTGAATTCAGGGCTGAGAATTTTACGTAAACGTATTTTCGAAGAGTCTAAACTATACAGACATCTTTTATTTATTTAAATAGTACTTAATATGGAGATTTTGAATGAAGCAAAATAAAGCCATTACATTCTTTCTTGTCAGATTAAATGGTTATAAAACAGCTGTCAGCACCAGCTGCATGAATATAGACATTTTACTTAACTATCAATAGGTTCCAATCTTCATCATTTTTGTTATTAGTTGTTAAACACACAATAAAGCATTTATATGGACACATAAAAATTGAAGACAGTCTCCTTTTTTTTCAGAAATCTTGGTTTTGTTCACTTAATTAGAAGTTCTTACATGTTGACCAATTTTCTAGAATAACGATATAAATTTCAAATAGCTTTTCATACAAATAGTAGAGAATCATAAATCCACCTCGTTGTGGAGTGAATGTTGATGTCAGAGGCTGCTGAACAGATGTCATTTGACTTGGCAGTTAGCATTTTTCACGTTTCTCAAAAGTACGAGACTTTGCACAGCAGAATTAGGGACTTAAGATCCCTGCAAAGTGAAAAAAATGTGTATAATTTTGATGTATGGGACACACCAAAAGGAGGGCTGCATAGTAAAATGAATTAATATATTTAATTCTAAATAAAATGTGCCAAAGTAAACTAAAGATTGTTTTAGATTCTTCAATATGTTGTTTTCCTAATCACTTTGTTTCATTTCATGAGGTTAAAATAGAGGCAACTGAGTTAGAAAGGAAACATGTATGATTACAAATTGCTATTATTAGATGTGAAATTTTCAAGATTATTAGTATGGACAAAAGTGGAATAGCCTTGAGCCAGCCCTGAGGACCTAGCAGTTAAAGTTCAGCGCACTCCACTCTGGCAGCCGGCCGGGGTTTGGTTCCTGAGTGCGAAACCACAGCCCTCGTCTCTCAATAGCCATGCCATGGCAGAGGCTCATGTAGAAGAACCAGAAAGACTTACAACTACAATATACAACTATGTACTGGGGCTCTGGGGAGCGGGAAAAAAAAAGAGAGAGAAAGGTTGGCAACAGATGTTGAATGGCAACAGCTCAGGGTGAATCTTTCCCATCAAAACAAAAACAAAAACAAACAAGAAAAACCAAAATTCAACAAAGTAAATTTTAAAGATCTTATTGGCCTTATTCAATGATTCATGAATTGAGTAGCATCCAATCTAGCAGATAAAAAGAAAAAGTAGAATAGCCTTCTTTTGATATAGAGAGGCTAAAAGCATATGAGAAAACATGAGACCATTCTGACCTATAACATCACACAGAACAACCACTGAAATCAGAAAATAGGTATGACCAACTTATCTGAACTTCCCTAAAGGAATCATCATAAAATTTCTCCTGAGTGGAAACAAAGCTTTAACACTCTTAAAGAAAAGTTAAATTTGCTTTGCGAAATAATCTCCCCCAGGCTTACAGATCTGCACAGATAGCAGAATATTGAGATGTTTTATTTACACATTGTCCCCACCTTAGCTGTGAATGTGGACAGCCTGAAGAGCTGACTCATGATGACTGGGCAGCGCTTTCTGTCACTTCTGGAAATCACTTAAAATGACTTATAGAGGCTGCAGGGTAAGTTCTTCTGTCTTCCTGTGCAAAGAAGGGTCTGTAAAATTCTGTTATGGGGGCTGCTGAGAGCGGTAAAGACAAATCTTGGAAGTCCTCAGGTAACGCTTAGAACCTGTGAACTTAGAAAAGTATGATGGCAAAAATAATTGCTGCAGTGAGTATTTATATATCCAAAACACTGAAAGGAACTTTAATAGCCAAGTAGGGAACTTGGGTAAATATATCATGGTCCATCTTCCTATACTATATTGATGGAATCAATATAGTTATTTAAATCAAAGTTTAGGAAGAATTTATGATAGCTTGGGAAACTGCTGTAAAAGGAGTAAGTTGTCAGTTGTGTAAAAAGCTAAAAATAATTCTAAAAACTACGTATGTCAAAAAAGACTGGATGAAAATACAGCAGAAGTTTAACATTGTTTGGTTTCTGTGCATGGACTGTCGGTAATTCTTATCTTCCTACGTTTCTAATTTTCCAAATTTTCTCTAAGAAACATATATTAATTATTTTTAATCCTCGCTTATTTGAAAATACGTTGTGGATCCCGTGAGCAGGTGCGTGGTGGAGGGAGTCTGTGCTTCTTACAGAAGTGCTGCACCTGGCTGCATGCTCCTCCTGTCTGCTACTGTGTCATCCCTGTTCCCCTCTCCTCCATCTTGTCAGCCCCCTTCTCTCTGTGTCTTTCAGCAAGTTTCACATTTTTCTTGTGTATATTTCCACGGGTAATGGTCCTATCCTTATTTGGAGGAAAGAATAAAATCAATTTTTGTTCTCTCTTTCTTTAGCTACACTTTGGGGAATCAGTGTGCTAAAATCAAATGCAAGCTGTAGTCACATATCGAGTGACATTGACATTTATGCCCGATTACCATTGCTATGACCCCTTCTTCCCCCTTTCTGTAGCTTATGGGTGTATCAGTGAGTCTCTTAGCTCACAGATCAGTCTGTCGCCCAGAATCACCTCAGATCACCTACCATATGATCTCTCTTCTTGTTCTGCAACTTATCAAAGATGCCCTTGAGACCAGTATCAGGAGCGGTCACCATGAAAATGCCGGTGTCTGTGCTCAAGAGTGCAAATATCCCCAAAGTTGCTGATCGTCAGTGCCAGAGCAATGCTGATGCTGGGGAATGAAAAAGCCAGTGAGGCTGGAGCATAGACAGCAAGCAGGGGCGTGGCACAAGTGTAGACTGGAGAGGTAGGCAAGGCCACTCACGCAGGACCTTCTAGGCCAAGTTAGTTAAGGATGTTAGGCTTCATCCAAGGGTCACAAGGTAGTCTTGAAAGGTTTTAAGCAAGGGAGAGTGATGTGATCTGATGTGAAAAGTAAATGATGATTCTGGCTGTGGTCCACATTTGTACAGCTGGAGATGCACCAGGCTGAGAGCCCAGGTCCTTTGGATTGTGAGAAGCGGACACTTTCCACAACTGCACAGAAGGCTCTGTTAAGTACAACTTGCAGTTCACAAATTGTAAGGGAGGGGCCCCATTTTAGGAGACTGTCATGCAAATTACCATGCAACTCCAGCTTCCCTGTTAGTATAATTTTGATCGCAACCAGCCCATGCTTTTCAGTTCTTAAAAAGATCAAACTTAGCAGGTGTTTGAGCCTGGAAGCAAGAAAGCAGATTAAAAACACTAGCATCATTTTGGCTAACAAATAGATTTCCTTGAAGTGTCTCTGCACTTCAGCATTCATCTTGAGTAAAAAATGTATCCAGCACACAGATTGTTCCCCCTCGCGTTACTGTCTGTGTCAGACTTGGCAGTCCCCGTACTCCATCCAATCTCCTGCAGCATCATTAACATTTGTACTTAGCCACATGGATTCAAACGCTGAGTGTTTGAACATTTGCAGTCAGATGTTATCAAAGATGTTCTCTTTTCACAGTTTCCTCTGTTCATTTGCATAGAACAACCATTGCCACCGAACATGAAGTTCAGTCAACAGAGAAAGCGTTTTTGTTTGTTTGTCTGCTGTTAAGTTATGAGCGTGAGTTTGTATTGGGGAGGCATTTTATTTTACTGCATCAAAATGACTATTGTTCCAACAATGGTTTATTGTTGTCGTTTTACTTAATCTTTTGGGAAGCAGATATTAATATGAAGAGAAATGCGTTTTTGCTTACATTTGGATGTTGATTTTAATGGAAAGACACTCAGGACCCACTTTTTCATTGAATTCTGCCTTCCTCTTTGTACCCAAGATTGGATGCTCTGCCTTACTAAAATGTGCATTTTATTTAGTCTTTTATATAATTCCAACATCAGGGCAGTTCTTGAATTAGGGAAACATTGTTATCTCTAATATTGATTTATCAGAGTCTTCTTATTTACCTTCCTTACTGAACACTGAAAAGACCAGGAGATAAATACTGGAACAAAATCCAACCGAAACTAAAGGTGCCCTTCCCCTATGAGTTTCATGACTTCTGCGGTCTTGTTCAGAAATTCATGTCAAAGGATCTTTGTTCAACCTTCACTGGGGGTGAAAAGCTGGTCAAGATGCAGACAAAATTTGCAGCTGACAAGGCAGCATTTTTGTTTGTAAATATGGGAGGACTCCATTTAGCCAATATATTGACACGTGTGTCACTGTCACTCAGTCTTAGAGAATGAGGGTCCCTCCTCCCGTGCTAGGTCATCATCTCTAACTGCTCTTCATCCATTCCTTTCCATCTCCTTTCATTGTCATTGGGTCTCCCTCATCTGCAAACCTTTTCTACTGGCTAGTTTTCCTGCAACCTACATACATATTCATGCTTAAGTTTTTGTTATATATATATATATATATTAAAAAACTCCCCTGCTCTTCAGTAACTCTCTAATGACTCTCTCCTTTCTTTGTTTCATTAACAGAAGGCTAAGGGCTGTGAAATAAAGACAGCGGTGAAAGATCTTTACCCTCAGACATTTTTATTCTCCTGACATGCAGTGTTCTGGAAAGATTAATCTGGCCATTGTGTGCCATGGGCAGGCAGATCGGTTTGGCTATTGCAAGAGTTTATTAAGTGTGTGGCGATGAATGTTTGCACAAAACTTCTGTTCCAAATATCCTGACTTTGCAAATTTTACCCTCAAAATCATCCTCAGTGCTGAGTCTGCCTCACACTGTCATATATCCTCCTTCATTTGTAAGGCTTCATCTGGTGATAATTAGTCAATACACTCAGCTTGGTTTGTTTTATATTCTATTTTGTTTTCACCTCTTGCTTGTCCTAACATCTACAGTTTTGTAGATGCAGGTTTTTGTCTATGTTTACGTCTCACTGGTTCAAGCAAAGGGCTAAGCTTCTTATTCTTCTTTAGGAAGTGGCACATAATGGTACTGATTTTAAGAGATAATTAACTTCCATACTATTTTTGCTACTATAGCGGTGGTACTTTGTGTTATTTTATTTTGTTTTTTCAGTATGTCTTCATATCTGATGATGAGTTCCTTCCCCCAAGTCTTCATTATAAATGTGTTTGAGAAGAATTAACATCTTTACCATGTTGTCTGTCAATGAACAGAGTGTAACTCTCCATTTATTCAGGGCTTTTATATCTGTTAGATTTTAGAGTTAATAAAGTTTTGAAATCTAAAATTTTCCCTATAATGTCTTGTGCCTTCTTTATACGACTATTGCAATAATTCCTAGATATATGGTCTTTTTTTTAGGTTGAATAATATTTTATTTTCTATTTGGTTATTCCTGGTGTAGAAGAAATTTTGAAAGTTGATCTCATATGGGAACACTTTCCAGAACTATCTTATTATTTCTAAGAATTTGCCTGTTAACTCTATTGGGTTTTCCTTGTAGATGAACATATATTGGTAAATAATGACTGTTTTATCTCTTCCTTTTTTTTTGCTAAGGAAGATTTGCCCTGAGCTAACACCCGTGCCAATCTTCCTCTATTTTGTATGTGGGTTGCTGCCACAGCATGGCTGCTGCTGAGTGGTGTATATCCGCACCTGGGAACCAAACCCAGGCTGCGCAAGTAGAGCGTGCCGAGCTTAACCACTAGGCCATGGGGCTGGCCCCTGTCTATTCATTTCCTAATTCTTATCCCTCTTTTTATTTTATCTTTTCTTATTGCATTTTCCAGGACCTTCAATACCATATAGAAATAATAAAATAAAATAAACAACATTGATAAGGAACATCTTTGTCTCAATTTCTCTTTTAAAAAATATGCATCTCAGGGCCAGCCTGGTGGTGTAGTGATTAAGTTCACGTGCTTCTCTTCAGCAGCCCGGAGTTCAGAGATTCAAATCCCAGGCATGGACCTATACAGACGACTCATCAAACCATGCTGTGATGACATCCCATAGAAAATAGAGGAAGATGGGCACAGATGTTAGCTCAGGGCTAATCTTCCTCAGCAAAAAGAGGAGGATTGGCAATGGGTGTTAGCTCAAAGCCAATCTTCCTCACACACACACACAAAAATGCACCAAAATCACCCCATTATGTTTATGTGGGTTTTTGGTATATTGATTTTTATCAAGTTAAGGAATTTCCTTTTAGTTTTACTTTTCTCAGAATTTTTTCTATGAAGTTGAATTTCAACACTTTTTTTCCATCTGAGAAAATTCTATATTTTTACCATTAATTCATTATTTGATGAATTGTATTAATAGATGTTCTGATGTTAAAACATTCTTATATTCTTAAATTAAACTCTTTTGGGACACAGTGTATGATTTTTGTTAAATTGTTGTTAGAGGAGCTAATTTAATTAATTTAGATTTTCTTTTCCACCTGAGAAATGCCCATACAATTTTCTTTTTTTTCATTATCTGGTTTAGATTATATGTCCTTTGAAAGTGTGGTACAATTTTTTGTAAAACTGTCTGGGTCTTGGGTACTTTTTTGGTGGAAAAGATATGTTTGATACATATTTTAATTTGTAATGGTTATTCATTAGACCGATACTGCCAATTTTGGCATTGTACATTTTTCTAGAAATGTACCATTTTTTAGATTTCCAAACTTACTGATATATGGATACACAAAATATTATTTTAAGCTCTTGTATCTGGAGATATTTCTTTTCTTACATTCCATAATTTGCTTCTTTAGATCTTTTCACCTCCTATCTAAATTTTTTTAAAAAATAAATATTAACAGAAATTTGTCTAACTTTTAGTATTTTCAGATAACCAATTTTGGTTTGTTCATCTTTTTGAATTGTTAGTGTTCTTCTTTATTTCACTTTTTGCTCCCTTTAGTTTTATTCCTTTTTTATTTTTTATCTTTATTGTGTATTCCTTTTCTTGTTTCTTACCCAGTTTGTTTTTAATTGCTCTTGTTTTCTCATAAATCCATTTAAAGCTATAATTTTTGAATAGGTCCCTTGTGAGCTGTGTCCTACAATTGTTGACATGTAGTTTTTTAAATTGTCATTTAGCTCTAAACTGTTCTTAATTTCCCATACTGTTACCGTTTTATTTAGTCATAAGTCTTTTAGTTTGCAGATTATACATTTTTTTAGTTATCTTTTTTATTGATTTCAAATTATTTTGCATATGGTCAGTGAACATAATGTTTATGATATTGATTCTTTGAAGTCTATTGAGGATTCCTTTGAGATTTAATTCATCATTGACTTTTGTGTATGTTTCATGTATATTTAAAATGTCCATTCTGTTTTTTTGGCGTAAAATTATGTATATATCTATTAATTTAAGCTTATAAATCATCTTGTTTAAAAGTTCTAGTTATTTTCTTATAAATCTAAGATCTTATAAATCTTATACATCTTAAAATATTGTTTTATAAATCTCAATCACAAATATTTGTTAATCTATTTTTCCTATAAATTTGATAATTGATGCATTTTTTATTTCAAGTATGGATAAATGCATTCATATTTATGATATTATGACTGTTTCACATATTATTGCTTTTAGTAATACATATTGTCTTCCATTGTTGCTTTTGATTTATTTTTTGTCAAGTTCTATTTTGTCTGGTATTTTAATTGCCACCACAATTGTCAATTAGTTTACATTATTGTCTTATTTTATAATTTGCCTTCTCTCTCACTTAATTTTTAATTTTTTTCTACATCTTTTTGTCACTAATGTGTATCTCTCATAAGTCATATAATATCATTGAATCAATCTTTAAACATCCTGAGTCACTGATTATTAGTTTTATCTATTTATATTCATTGTAATTAGAGTTATATTATAATTTCTTTGTGCCATCTTACATCAGATTTTTTATTTCATACAAAATTCTTTTTCTTTTCCTACCTTTGAAAAGATAGAAGCCTTTTTGATAGTAGAAATTATGTATTTCTTTCCGTTAGTTAGCCTTAATATAATGTATTTATAGTTCTTTTTTCATATCAATGCCTTGAGTATATCAATATCTACATCTTGCCCCTGAATACAATATGTACCCTGAGACGCTCTCACCTAGCTTTCCTAACCTTCACCCCTAATCACCATGTTGCACATCATCTACAACAGCACTGTGGAACAGAACTTTCTGTGATGATGGAAACGTTCGATAACCATGCTGCCCAATAATGTAGCCATCATCCACATGTCTATTGAGCACTTGAAGTGTGGCTACTGTGACTGACTGAGGAACTGGATTTTTAATTTAATTTAAATTAATTTAAATTAAAATTTTAATATCCAAATGTGGTCATTGGCTACTGTATTGAATAACAAAGATTAGAGTAGATGTTTTGGGGTATTTATAGTATAATTTTTTTCTTGGGAGATAGGGCAAATTTTTATTTTGACAACAATAAACTTTACTTATTCATTCACCCTTACTTTCCATATCTTGTAGTACCTGTTTGAATTTATTGCTCTTCTTGTTGGTTTACCTTCTTCAGGAGTGTTTTCAAAGAGTATCTTGTTGTGGGAGAAATTCTCAGACTTGGTACACTTGAGAATGTACTCTTTGAGAATTTGTCTCCCCTTCACTAATTTTTTTCTTTTATTTTCAGACTGTTTTTTACAGTGTAGACATGTGTATTTTCTCCTCCATAGCTCTTCTTTTTTTTTTACCTCTAACTCCTGATGCTTTCTTTATAACGCATCTGATCATCTTCAGGTGTGTTCACTTCGTCATCAAACCCATCAAATTAGATCTTTATTTTGACTAGTATATTTTCATACCTGGTATCTCCAGTTAGTTCTTCTTTTAAATTGTTTATTCCTGACTCATGTTTTCATTATCCTTCTATATATCTTTGAGAATATTTCTTCTTATTATTAAAAATTATTTTCTCTCACCTCTATTGTTTCTGCTTCCTCTAATAAAGGTGGTTTTCTTTCGTATTAGTGTTTGCAGTTCACAGAGATTTTTTTTCATCAGACACTATTTGATAAGCATTGAGCTAATTGTTTTAATACACACAAAAATCTTACAAGAAAAATAATAAAAGTATTCCTATCCTACCCATTAAGAAATTCTACAATAAGAGATTAAATAGCTTGCCCCAGTTCATGCAGCTAAATAAGTAAATGGAACTAGGATTAGACCCCAAGCATTCTGCGTCTATGAACACTCTCAAATGCTATTCTATTAACCACTGTAATATATTTAGAGGGATGAAATACATGTATTCCTCTCAATGGCCATGTACAAGTAAATATAATATTAATGGGAATAGGAAAGAGTGACTAATTAGGGCTTATCCCTAATGATTGAGTAATTTGGCATAGTTTCCAGAGAAGCTTAGAGAAACTAGAGTTTGAGTTGTTATTTTTCATGAAGACAAGGTATGGGATGAACAAATGGTAGAAGAAATCATATTCATAAATATAGTTAATAATACTTGATTTCTTCCCATATGCCAAGCATTACTCTGAGCATTTTACATATACCTTCTGAAGTGGGTGCTGTTATTATATTTACCCTTTTTATAAGGAAATTAAGCCCCAGATAGGTCAAAGAAATTAATAGTAAGTCACATAGTAAGTGTTACAGCTGAGATTTGAACTGGCGAGTCTGGTTCCCAAGTGCACACTCCTAACTATTTTTGCTTTACTTTTTGTATTATACAGTTATACAGAGCTAAGAAGATGCAATACAAGTTGGGGAGGCACCAAGAAATCAAGGAATGAAATAGAGGAGGCAAGTTAGGAATAGAGGGTAGAGATAGCATAGTCCCATTTAATATTGGCCCTCCCAGGCTTTGGCCCCTGCTCTTCTCTCCTCTTGTCTTCCGTATGGTTTTCTCTCATCCAGTAAGAATCTACTCTCAAAATGGGATCTGAAACATCCATTCACACTGAAGTGTGGGGCCTGGTGAGGTGGTTATTTCTGGGCCTAACGGTAAGAGACCATTATAGATTTCAGAATATTTCAGGCATATAGATGTGCTTGATAATCAAGAAACTGAAAATCATAGATTACAAATGGTACATTTAAAGAGATGAGTAAAAGAAACGTGGCAGCTTTTGATAGTTGCTGCGTCAGCTGACTGGAGTTGATGTAGAGTGGCTGTAAAGAGATCTTAGGCGTACAATCATAGGCATGATTATGACACTTGAGACAGAGCTCAAAGTCTCAAAATTCCATGTGAGGCATTAAGATCTTGGCACATTGTTAGCTTCTACTGATTTTCTATGAGAATATCTAAAATAAATTATTAAAACAATGTCAAAATTAATTAATTAAAACTTGTTTTTTGAGTATTATTTTTAATACGTGCTTCTTTTATTGTGGTAAAAATGTACATGACATAAAATTTACCATTTTAACTACTTTTAAATGTAGATTTCAGTGGCATTAAATACATTCACATTATTGTTCAACCATCACCACTATCCCTCTTTAGAACCCTTTCACCATCCCAAACCTAAACTCTGTACCCTTTAAACAATAACTCCCTATCCGCCCCCCACCGCCCCTGATAACCTCTACTCTACTTTCTATATCTATGAATCTGACTACTTTGCCTCAAATTAGTAGAATCATTTAATATGTGTCCTTTTGTGTCTGGTTTATTCACTTAGCATAATGTTTTCAAGGTTCATCCATGTTGTAGCATGTGTCAGAATTTTCGTCCTCTTTAAGGCTGAATAATATTCCATTGTGTGCATGTACTGCATTTTGTTTATCAATGGACATTTGGACTGCTTCCACCTTTTGGCTATCGTGAAGAATGCGACTATAAACGTTAATGTACAAGGCTTCCTTTTTTAGATATATAATTTGGATATTGAAAAAAATCTGTCTTTGAGGCATTAATGCAAATTGACAAGACATGAGAAATCTAATGCTTGATGTTAATGAGGTGCCATTCGTGGTGAAAATTTTGAAGCATTTTGTGAATATCAGTTATAGTTAAGATGATGATATAATGTATCATCCAAACCGGGATACTTTTGACAGTAAAAACTGATATCATTAATATTTACCCAGAGAAAATAAGCATAAATCAGGACTGTCTCAAGTAAACCAGACCATGTGGATCCTTAATCCTTTGAAAGGTAGTTGAATAAAAAGAATCTGTACTTTATAGTAGCTGGAAACTGTGGAATGGAAATATTTTACTTAATCTCATTGGAAAGTGAGGTGTATTTCTCATTTAGGAAGTACATTAGTAAATTTAAACCATTAGGATTCTATTTAGTGAAATGAAGTCAAATCCATCTATTTCTCCTGGGTTAACCACTTAACACAGTCCTTTGATATTATTTGAGGAAATGGTGATTATTAATAGAATTGACATTAAATAGACATGTCTAGATGAGTCTATTGTTTTCCATTGCTAGCACTTTTGTCAGCAGTCAACCCAAATACTCCTTGAGAAGAGAGTAATTGAACACAATAAAAAGGAACTTTGTACTTTTGGTTCTTTTCATTCTCTGACATGGACACAACCAACCAATGATATAGTCAAGGTATACTAATCACTTCTAAAATTAATGAATTACATCTAGCTCTCATGGCTTCTCCACTCATCAAAAGCAGACATTCAGACATTCCATTGACCCCTTGATCTTGGTAGCTAATTTGTTTTTTCCCTTCTTTGGGTATCTAAAATATAGGGATGCACCACTTATATCTATGTGATGAATCTTCCAAAATAAAATGGGAATAGAAGAATCAAATCCAGCCATCTTTAATTCTTTGGTAGATGATGAAGATAAATGGAAAGTGTTTCATATAGGTGGAATATCGTTTGAAATGTAAAGTCTTTGAGTACTCTGGATGAAGACTTGTTTGTTTGTTGAGAGGATGGAGAACATTAGGTGTTATTATTCCTAAGTAAAGGAAATAATCTTGATGTTAACATAAGGGAGAAAGCCTGGATTTCTAAAAATTCTGAATTTCAGAATCCAATCAAGACATGAAATTCTATAAACTTTATTCCATATAGAAACCATTATTGGATAAAGAGAGGAGAAAGTTGTGAATTACTTCTTTGAAACTATTAATAATTGGGTATAATTTATAATTAACAAATTGCTTATTATATATAATAGTTTACTGTCTCTGCTCTGAGGTATGCCACATTTATGTCTAAGATGAGTTTTTTCGTAAAACTGTTCCTTCAGAAAAGCAAGGGATCCCATATAGTTGAGTTTTGCTAGGTCTCTCATATTACAAGATGACCTCTAAGTAACATTGTTTTTAACAAACTAGTTTAAGCAACTTTCCTTTTTTTATTAATTAATATTTATTAACCAAGTAAATATTATTTGTGTATTGTGGTCACTTTATATTGGGACATACACAATATTATTAACTTTTTTAGAAAATTTTATTTTATAAGTAGTTCAAGCTATTGTTTGAGCTACTCCCAAAATTATCCCTTTTTAAATAAATTGCCCTGTGATTCATGAGGCTTTATTGATAAAGGAGAAAAAATGTGCATTTGTAAATGCTTTCCTCACTTTTTTATGCACTCAAAACTTTTTAAGAAATTATGTAGTGAACTCACTCTGTCTCTCTGTGTCTCTTTCTTTAGATATATATATATGTTATGTATATTACATATAACGTTAAGTATATAACATATATATAAAGCAGTTTCTCAATTTCTAAATCATATTTTAAGGGAAAAAAATGACATTTGTATAACACAGGTAGGACAACAATTTGACTACTGAAAAAGACAAGCGAAGAAAATAGAACAGTTTTTAAAATTCAATTATAAATAAATAACTGAGGTGTGCAATGATCCAGCTATACATGCGGACACATAAAATGAGATTATTTTTTACAAAACTAGTGATAGTCTTTCAAGTTCAATTTAATAAATATAATATTATTAAAGGCTATCCAGCCCTAAAAGTATGATATGTAAAATAAAACAAATTGTCATCTAAAGTTTCAATAAACTTACTTTCCCTGAGTTACCAGACACTATGTTGGAAAATCAAAACTAGAGGGAACCATATATTCATTGACTGCCTGTATGTTAGAATTTCGTGAAGATACCTATAATTATTTCAATTTTGAAGATGAGGAAGTGGCTCAGAGAGGTTAAGTAACTTATGCAAGGTTGGGATCTCTTAGGCAGAGGAGGCAGAACTTGATCATTGTCAGTTTGACCTCAGAACCCATAGTGTTTACTCTGCCTCATACTGCCTGCTTAGAGGGATGGAAAAACTTTAAAAACGAAACAACCTTTCTTTTAAAAGCTTTTGTCCAAGGGTTTGAGGCACGATGGTATACTGGAAACACACACACACACACACACACACACACACACACATTATTATAGGAATCAGAAGAGCTTGTCTAATTTGAATTTTGTCAATTATTAGCAGGATGGATGACTTTACCTCTCTGAACATTAGCACTTAGGAAGAGCAGTGCTTGTCTAACCTCCCTAGGTTAATCTCATATAAGTAAGCATCAGATAAGATAATGTCCAATTATAGCATTTTCAAAATTATAAGGGCTTTCAAAGGTAAAGAGTTAGTGGATCTTATTGCCAATAGAACTTATTATAACACTCTAAAAAAAGAATGGTTGTTGGAATCTTCTTTGCTATGACCTAATTGATCATGAAATAAAATGTCTACTAGGTTACATCTGAACTCTCAGTGGCACTGGATCATGATCATCTCATAGATAGTGTTTAAGCCTCATGGAAGATCTTATTAAAATTTTTTACTTTATTAGAGATACACAGTTCCTCATGCGAAATGCTTAGGGCGAGATGTATTTCAGAATTCAGAACTTTTCGGGTTTTAGAAATGTAATATGAAACATACCTGTAAATGTTGTAAAAACCCCATGGAGTCTGGGACAGAATTCTGTAATCAAGCACATTAGTATTTCTGCAGGAGAATAGATCAGAATTCTCACAAGGAGAATAAAGGCTATAAATAGTTTCTTGCTTATGTCAGGTCAGATTGTGCTGCCAAATGATGGAGTACTAAAATAATGAAAAACTCAGTTTTCTGAGATTTTGGATTTCAGATATGTGGATAACAGATTAAAGACCTATAATAATGTTTACCTTTAGAATTATAAAAGTAATGCCAATACATTTAGAAGTTTTAGAAAATGCAGAAAAGTACAGAGGAGAAAAGAGAAGCCCCACACATTTGGGAGAATGCCTTCTATCTGCTTGTGTCGATCCTTTTACACAACTGAGATTGTATAATACGTACAGACTTATAGTTTGCTTTATTCTATTAATATCATGGATATTCTCAAGGATATTTTTGAAACAAACACATTAGAAAAACTGAAGAAAAAAGACAGCAGAGCTAGAAGAGGCAGCTCTGCACGTCAATGACAGATATAGAAACAATTGTTGTAAGAATTGCACAGTTTTTTGTAAAGAGCCATTGAACTTAAGTGTAGATCAATTTTTAAGGTTGTAAAGGATATGACGTATGACGTACTATGGATTTTTAAAATGCACAGAAAATTTTCAAACTCCGTTTTAATCAGTCTTTCCAGCTTTCTTTCTTCATCAGTGCTATTGCCAATGAGAACACAGTTCCTAGTTCGAGCTTACAGTGTCTTATCCAATGTCTGTTGGAGTAGCGGATGTTATCGTAGTATTTCCAAACTATGTCGCTTGTCTTTCTTCTTTTATAGAGTTTATACTTGCTAACTCAATGGTTTGCCTTGTGAAGATGTCTGTAATGTGATCTTTGAAAGAAACTCTGAATATTTAAAACGCACCAGAAATCTCAAAATGCTTTTCTTATCTGGGGTTAGACAGCTTCATTTAAATGAAAAACAACTGGCCTTTAGAAGCAGTGCTTAAAAAGTTATGGGATCCACTATTCTGCATACTTTTCCAGGATTACAAATCTAAGTTTAGAAGCCAGGCCTACTCTATCTATAGTTTATTAAATCTGTGTCTGACTTCTGGACCATCAACCTGCTGTCTTCCACTCTATATCTGTATTTGACTGGAAGCGTTAACAAATGCAGAAGACATAAAATATTTAGAACCCATGAAGCACTCAGGACCGTCAAAGTGATCTGTCTCACTTGTGTGGCCCTATGCTGGGGCTTTTAGGACAGATTTGTCCATTTATGTCAAATATCGCTACCGTTGCTGCTCTCTACTTCATTGACTTCTATCATAAAACTAACAATAAACTTTGAAAAGCTCTTGCCGTTCCATTTCTTTTTTCTTTCTTTTCAGCCTTTGGGTCATGTATACATGATTGAGAGGGGTAGGATATGTGTCCAGAATGAGTGAGTTTTAAGTATTAAAATACCGAAAGGTATGCTTGTGGTTTAGAGAGAGAACAACCCCTGAGTGTTCCCCACCTCCTCCCTTTGCTTCTTCATGAGTTTATGCCTTATCGAGTTGTCAGAAAAACTTGTGTTTATTGAAATTTAGTAAGCCGCATTAAAACATCACATAGCATAGACCACAAGCAAAGCCACCACATGTGGTCATTCTTACTGGATTTGCTGTCTGTCAATAGTGGATATAAATGGCTATGACTGAAATGAATCCTAATGAGAAGATAAATATGTATCCACAATACACAAGTCCAGAGTCTCAAGAAGTAAGATAATATACTTTTAATTTCAATACTTTTTGTATTCAGGTTACTAGTGAGTTTTAATGCTTATGTTTTGTTCCCTATACCTTTGCGGGGGAGGATAATCGTAGCATGCTTTTGGCAACTGTTTTGTTGTTTTCAGTCTTTATTTCAGTGATTTCCTGCCGTCCACCTTGCCATCCTTTGTTAATTCATGAAGAATGTTGTAACCTTACAAATCAAAAACAGGGGCTAAAACTTACTCTAATGTATCAAATTGTACTGTAAAAACTCCTCTAAATCTGCAAAGTCACCGTCTCCATAAATCAGATGACCAAGGTATAATGTTATTATTGCAGTCTTTAGCTTGAACAAAGATCTTTTTACTGCTCTTGTGATTGAGTGAGCTAATGAAAGATCTAGTTGCCTTCACTATTTGTTAGAACTTTGTTTAAGGACTGGCAAGAACCCAAGAAAAAAGAAATTCATCTAGATTTATTAAAATCATCTGAATGATGTTTGAAGGGAATGATGTTTGAATTAACCTGAATCTTAATCTCCAACATTCAAGGCAGGTGGCTACTTATTTTTCATATGGTCTTGACATCTACATTGTTTAGAAAGTACTCACTAACATGAACTGAAGATGTGAGTTGAGGTCAGGGCACAGGTAAGGTAGAAAGGGCAAAAATATGACTTTCCCAGACTCAGAAGAATTAGAGGAACAAGTGCTGGAATCCTGCCTCCAGTGACATCTCAAACCCATTAAATCTTCTACAACAGGCCAATAGTGGCCTTAGGCTTGCCTCCCCAAAGCAAATGACACTTAATCATACAATGATAATAATTATTATGTATATGGGGGCTTGCTGTATGCCAGGCACTGCACTATGCACTTTAAATAATGACTCGTTTAACCTTCAAAACAACCCAATGAGGAGATGCTGTTATTATCCACACTTTACAGGTGAAAAGCTGAGGCTCAGAAAGGTTGAGTAGCCTGTCCCTGTCACACAGCGAGTTAACTGCAGAGCCAGGAGATGGAGCCCAGGCAGTGTGGCTCCAGAGTCTTGGCTACTGATCTCTGCCACACTGTCTTCTGTTATATCTGCAGCATAGCTCTGGATCAGAAACTAGAACCTTGAGTCCCTGCAGAAGAAATTTTGATCCAATTCCTAAATAATGAAAGCTATTTGTAAGAACATTTTATATTATTTTGGTGTGATATACTTTGAAAGCATGTCACTACAACTTTGTGTAACAGTAAGGCAAAGATGATTAATTCACTTTGTAGATAAGGAAATAGATACAGAGAACAGTGAGAGGTACAGTGATTTTTTCCCCCTCAGGTTGTCTAGATGGGATTTATGCAATGTAGAGTGGGTAAGTTACGTTTTAACATCAATTTTGAAAATATTAAATAGAACTATGATTATCTTTTTTCTTTAAAGTAGTTTGGATTGCATTCGTTTGGAGAAGAGGCAGCTGTCATTAATGACTATGGTTACAGTAATTTTAAAGCAGCATATACTTGTCATAAAATACAACTAACTAAAAATCAAGAGCTCACCATTGGATCACCTTCTCTTCTCCCTTGAAAACAGTCCTAGGTGCTGAAATGTCTGTTTAGCTTAAAAATTCAACGGCCATTCCAAGACGGATATCAAAGAAAGCCATGTGATGAGCCTCAAAGGATTCCCCAAATCAATCTGTAACTGTTTAGATGATTATTCAAAGCATGCATAATGTATAATTATAGATTTATAGATTAGACAGATAGATAACTTACATAGAAATTAGGCTGGAATTCTCAGAAGTACATGTTTTCTTATGAGATTTATAGAAGAGAAGCAAACCAAAATTTGCAATACATTTTCTAAATAACATGTATACTACTCCTATCTGAGGAAAATAAATATTTCTGAATAGTATTTGAAAAAGACATTGAGTTCTGTGTATTTCCCTCACCAGTCTCATCCTGAGCACATTATACACACACCACACACACACACACACACACACACACACACACACACAGATGCATACACTCACTCTTCTATACACTTCCAGCCCCAGAATGACATTAGCAATTCCCTCTTTCTCCAAAGCGGTAGATATTCCAACTGACCTTTGGCCAGCTAGGTCACTGCCCATGATAATTTACAAAGAAAAGTAAAAACACGTGAGGCTAGGCAAGAAGTGAAGTAGAAGTTATTGAATTTGCAAAACAAAAATTGGGGTCAAACAAATGTCAAAGTGATGCATGATAAAATCCCCACATCCATGTCATCTGCCATTTGTCTGTGTTGATTATCACTCTCACAATATTTCAAGCAGTGGATAACTTAGCTAGCTGGACAACAGCTCATCCAGCAAATGCAAAGTGGTAATAAGTGCCATGTGAGCAATCTGTTTCTAGACTCACGCTATTTGGTGAACGTTTGATGGGAAGATCTATGCTAACATCTGCCATAAAAACATTTTGTGGAACCCTAAGAACTGAATGTTTCAAACAGTGGAAATAGATTACTTAACATCATTCACAGTCAAATATTCTTGAGACTTTTAAAAATCTGTTATTTTTTATATTTTAGTTAGTCTCCTAATTACCAAAGGGTTTCTTTTCCATAACTTGTGGAGATGGTGATAGGGAATTAATCTAAACTTAAACAGAATTCAGATTCATAGGAAATTAAAGCTGAAAGCAACTTAGAAAGCTTCAGACATGACCTCTCATTTACTATTCAAAATATAGAGGTCAGAAAAGTTAAACGGGCACAAAGATTACACAGCTTCTTAGTAGAACACTACCTGTTATGCACACTACTTCTTGCTTACTCTATTTATTCCCCAGAATACCTCAATTAGTAGTGAAGAATGTTTGAACACCACAATGTGGCCCACTCCACATTGAGTGGAGTATTGCAACTTTGAGTAGAATAATGCAACTCATTCACCATGCTCGGGAAAATACAGCAAAAATACACAAATGATGAAATCTACGTCTGGGCAGGATGAAATTGGAGGAAATTCTGGGAGATGGCCCTAGGGAATATGATTATACATTCAGTAATCTTTATATTGATTTAAAATTGCTTTCTTGTTAGCAGCAAATAGTTTAATATGAGGCTTTCATTTTAGCTGTTGTTCATTGTTTTTAATATATGGAGATTCTTAGGAAATGGAAGTGGAGTAAGCCTTTCATCTACGTGAGGACCCTGTTCCTGATACGCACATTGGTCATCTGAACTGGGTGCTAACTAATTGAACCAGGGGGCTTCCTTTGGAATTTTCTCTCAGGATAGTTTGCACCTTCCCCTGGGGCAGCATCATATAGTTACAGGAGTCAGCTGTGTACCAAACTGAACTGTATGCAAAATTTCTGGTTCACCTCAGCATCAGTGTGAGTATTTTCCACTCTGCGGTGTGACTTCTGAGTTATTGTAATCTCGGCCAAATTAAAAGAATCATGGGTTGGATCAAGGAGATACATCACCCTAATGTACCTCTCCTTCATTAAAACAATTCCTGGAGTTTTACATACAGATCTAGGCACTCGTCTTTAAGAATTGAAGAGTGCCCATGACCTTGTCCTTTGTACTCATTGCGTTTTTAATTATCTTGCGTAAGGCGTTTGCCTTTCTTGGTAGACTTTAAGCTCCATGAGTGCAGGTGCTATGTCATTCTTCCCATCAGCCCATCCCCAATGCCTAGCATGCGGTGGGTGCTCAATTAATATATATTAAGTGAATAAAGATGGAAACTAAAATGATGAAAGGGAAATCACACACATGGGAAGTGGTTGAATTGAGACTGTTTATAGAGACAGGATTACATTAGGGAGATATATGAAAGTCATCTTCAAATATTTGGAAGATCCTTGAATGCAACAGGTATTTTTTATTTTGTGTTACTCTAGGCGGCAATATGGAGATCTGGTGCTGAGTTAAAGCTACTGATAAACGTTTTGGTTCAGGAGGACTTAAAATTAGAATGTTCACACATGAGCAGAGAGAGCTGCTTTGCAAAGTATCAAGTTCTCTGCCACTAGTAGTGTTCAGAGTAGAGATAATCCGCTTGCAGTGATGGGTGACAGAGCAGATTCTTTCAGTCTGTTGGAGGGTGGACATGCTGACTTTGAAGTCCTCTCCAGCTATGATTGTGTGACTTTTTGGGGGGATTGGGTGGTTTGTCTGATTTTTTAATTTTAATTTCAGCTTTCTTGAGGGATGTGATTGTGTGACTTTAAGGTAACTGAGTGCACAACAAGTTCCACTTCTGGTGTGTAAATCTTATTTGTCATCTTTTCAAGACACTTCCTACTTTCATTTGAAAATCTATTTTCTCATTTTTCTAGCTGTGAGTTCTTTTTCCTAGGTAGACAATGATTGATAAAAAATACTGAGTAAAGCATGATTTAAGCACAGTTTACCATCGGTTCGAATTTACACCAGTAGTTCGTAGTATATTAAATTAGGCATATGTGGATATAATCAGAGACAGTTTGGGTCTGTCGTATATTGCATATTGCTTTTTCTTATCATGGCCGTTAGCATCTGCTTATACTCAATTAATTTTTATTCAGGGAGCATTTATTCAAGACTTTTTCAGGTGGATAAAATAGGCATGTGGCCAAAATTACCTAAGCCACCATACTGTAATAGGCCCACTATTGATTACCTACAGATTTTCTGTCTCCTTTGTTTGGATTGTGTCTGTAGGTAGGTTCCCGGGGGGAATGGTTAGTGCATTAGTCCAGTTTTATCTGGTCTTCAAATGCTCTAGTTTTACATGAAACAAAAATAGCCAACTACACTGGGCAACTCAAAGCATATCATCCTCCTCCTGTCTGAACATCTGCAAGTCTCACTGTCAAGATTAATCTCTCTGTTCTTCAGCTGCTTAGTTGAGGCTGCTGCTTCTGAAAGCCCTTAAATTCAGCACTTTGACTTGATTGCTTACTCCTAGTGCTGTCTCTACAAAAACTTAATTGCCAAACCTAAGGCGGAAGAAAAATTATAGAAGGAGTATGTGTAAATGATCATGTTAAGTGGATTAATGTTTATAAAAAAGGACTAAGGCATTTTAAAAATACAAATATGTCAAAACATATCTGCCCATAGCAAAAGATCGGAGCTTGATGTGTGGTTAGATTTGGAGGTCGTGGGCCCAGCCCTTCGATGATGTGAATAATGGCTGTTGGTAATTTAGCTCCAGACCCTGAATCAACGGTCACTGTGAAGGACAGGAAGAAAGCATGACCTGCTGGTCATCTTGATTTGGAAAAGCAGCTGAGGCAGATGGTTTTCCAAATCTTTGCCTTTGTAGAACGATATTCACTTGTCAGATGGAAAGTTTTTCTGCTGCTTCTGAAACATTGTCCATCCGTTTGACAACTAGCCTCTTCATACTCCATATATGCACTTCTAGGCTGGCTTTGCAAACCTTGGTTCGTACCATTTTCTTTTCATAGAATGACCTTCTCTCATACTGTTGAGTGTCCAACACATTCCGGTCGTTCCCGTAGTCTAAAGGCTGCTTCTCCCAGCCACACATGTTCTCAAAGTTCCCACTGCATTTCGTGAGCTCAAATCTTATAGCACTTCTCATGTTCAGCCTTTTATTAAATCTTGTTTGTTCTGCCTTTCTGTCTCTCTTTTTACATTTTGAGGTCCTTAAAGGGAGGGCTGGCATTTTTATTCATCTTTGTAATTCTACTCCGAGCTAATAAATGTTTTTGTATAACTAGGAACAACAAAATGTGCAATGAAAGTAACTTTGGTCCATTAAAATTCAGTTTGATAGAATCCAGCAAATTTTGAATCTATTTTAGGCACGGTACAAGGCTCATTAGCAATTAGCATTGATGTTACCTTAGAAAATGTTGAAAATCAATGGAATTCATCTTGCAATGCCTAGCTACTTAGCAGAAACAAAATTCCTATTATGTTCTGCATTATAATATTGTTAATTCAGTGCTTTTTAAGTCCTGTCATAGAAGCTAGAAGACATGTCCTAAAATATCCCAAGGGTCTGTTGAATGCAAATTTGTTATTAAAACTCATGCCCTTGGACTGAATTTTGTGGTTTCTAAAAACTATGTCACAACATGGAAAACTGTATTAACTCTTGGTGATTTGCTCATTCTCCTTGCCCCTAAGGCTGAATTTTTATCCCTAAATGCTTTCATTGTATATGTAATCTTTCCCTTGCTTTGTGTGTATTTCTAGATCTATATCTATATATGTATATCTATCTATATCTCATCTATCTACCTATCTCTCTATCTATCATCTATCTATCTATCTATCTATCTATCTATCTATCTATCTATCTATCTAATCTTCATATCCCAGGACAAAAAGTAAGATGTGAACAATAGGGGAAACTAAGTAGGGAGAATACAAGAACTCTCTGTACTATCTTTGAAACTTTTCTGTAAATCTTCAATTATTTCAAAAGAAAATTTATTCAAAAATAAATAAATGGAAGGTGCAGTGTTTAGAAAGCATCCTTAAATTAAAACTCAGCAACCTGGTGTATCTCGTGGTTGCTCTTAGATCATGAAATCAGTAGAATTACTCTTGATAACAGCATATTTTATCAAAAAATTATTAATGTTTAATCTCTCCAGGCATAAATAAACATGTATGTGTGTATTTGGATGGATATAGAAGGAAGTTAAAAAGGGAGTAATTAATATTATTTGATTCATAAAAGAACATTTTTTTAAAAAATCAGCCAATATGTGGGACTTCCTTTTTTCTTGTTTTTGTTCAGCAACATTTTGATGCTTGTTTGAAGTATAATACTAAAGAGTATGTCTTAAATGCTAGTTAGAATGTTTTATTTGAAGATGTCCACAGGTATATCCTAATGATATTCTAAATCTTCTAATATAAGAAAAACCCCCCATGATAGGTCAGGAGGATCTTCAGGTTTAACTATTTTTGGAAAGCAATGTAGTTGTTTATCGTCAAGTAAACGTTCCAGTTATTCAGTGCTGAGTCTGGACAGTGTCAGAGGTAGAGTCTTACTCTATAACAATGACATTTCACATGCATGAATATGTAATTTAGTTACTTGCACCTTGAAACAGAGATATGCTTGTGAATTATTTATCATAGAGCTATTTAATAATGCAACTTACAATTTGTTTGCAAAAATACCTGGGACTATAATTCATATGTGAAGGTGGAACAGGTATTTCAATATACTGAGTTTAGCATGTAGAAGGATTTTCTGTTTTCTAATGCAGTTTCCTAAATGGCTTTCTGTCTATTTGGAAAACATTTTAAAGACAGATACAATATAGCATTTTCAATTATTAAATGGGAAAGTATCAATATATAGCTTTCTTTTTTTAGAATATTCCAACTCAAACATTTTCATAGACTAAATGGGTTGCTTAAGTCCATAGTATCCAGAATTCTAAGTATACAGCATCTTTCTTATATTGCCATTATCATATGCATTGCAAGTAATATACCATCATGGGATTTATACTCTAATTGTAAGTTGCAAATGTGTAATTACTAAAATTTAACCTTTCCCAATTGATGTAATTCAACCTAATTATCTTGGCTACATAAATGCATGCTAATCAGCAAGAAAATACTTAAATAAAACAAGAATGTTAATATAACAACAACTACAGAATAAACAAACTTTTGAAGACAGCAGGGACTAATTACATCTCCAACAATAAATCATAAACGCATACTATTTTAAAGTCTTTTTCCTGTCCACTCAGACTTAGATGTGGCCAAAATTGTTTCAGTCTGTGTTTTGAACTCTATCCACATTGATAGTTCTTTTCCTGTATTCATTTCTTCTTTCAATAAGCTATTCAATCTCTTATTTATTTAGTAAACATTTATTCTGGGCCTGTTATAAATTGCACAATGTGGAGGTGTCAGAGATGAATCAGGACAGGTCCCTGTCCTGAGTCTAGTTAAGTTACTTACTTAACATTAATTCAAAGAAAAAAGATATCATCATTTTGAAGGTTAATCAAATCATGTGTTTACCTGCTTAGCTCCCTCAAAAGACTTCTCATGGGGCTTAAATTCAAATCCAACTCCTATAACCTGTAAGACCCTACATGACCGGCTCTGACCTCTTCCCTTGATTATTTCCCTGCTCTCCAAGTCTACTGTGCAGTGACTACAGGAGGTGCTTTTTTTATTCCTAAAAGATGCCTAACTCATTCCTGCCTCAGGGCCTTTGCACTCGCTGTTGTTACTTCTTTGTGGAAATGGGACTCTTTTTCCATCACCCCGCAGCCCTACACAAGTCAGAGATTCTAGGCAGTGCTTTTTTCATATTACTTCCATATATTTCTTAGAAACTGTATCAAAAAAAATAGATCATGTACTTCTCTAGAAAAGAAAAAAATTGGAGAATTCCTAACCAAGGATGTTGTAGCAAAGAAATCACAGCCATGATCAGCAATCTTATGAAAACAAAGGTACAAACACTCTCAACTCCTGTAACCAGTTTAAATTACGCTGAAACCTTACAAATTGGTGCTTCTTTTTGATCACTGTCTGTAATAAATACTTGATACAAAAATTCAATTGTCTCCATCATAAATTTACCTGAAGTCAATATAGAAGCTATAATGAAGCATTACCCATTTCATTAACTATTATTTTTACTGTTTAGAATTTATAAGTGTTTGAGGAAAGATAATTTGGATGGTCCAGATAGAGTTCTCTTAAAAGCTGCTAACGTAGCTTGTGTTTATGTCTTCTTCTCTTCATGGCTTTCTTTACATCAAGGACAGTCACTATGATGCTCAAATATTATGTCTTTCATTGAAAAGAGCTTTTAGTTTTGAATTTACTCAAGACTTTTCCTATGTCTTTTCTTGCGTGGTCAATGGATTCAGCTGCAAGTACTTAGTATGAATTCAGTCATGTGACTTAAAGAAAGATCATTTAATTAATTAATTAATTTAATATCTGAGATTTTGGCTAAAAGCATCTGATGTAACAATAATGTTAATTAAATAGAAATAGAAATATAAATGAGGGTCTTGAAAAGAGGAGGGGAAATATACTAACTAGGAGAGCTACAATAGCTGGCTCTGAGATTTTAAGAGGAAGGTGGTTTTGCCTCTTTAGACCTCGGTTTTCTCTTTTAAATACTGAGGGGTTAATCTAGATAGGGGAAGGCAAGGAGGTCCTCTCTTTTGTGCCAGACCAGTTTGGTTAGAAGAGGCTGCTGCACTGTGTTAAGAAGCGTCTTGAGGCCATATATGGGCTCACCAGGGAAGACTGTAGGGATTATTCCTTGAGGTCAGCTAAGGACACGGAATTCAGAAATGGCAGCAGATGTGCCATGTAATGAAAATTCCTGGACAAGATTACAGTTGTCAGTGATTAGTTTTAAGTTTCTTCACTGTTTTTGCAAAATTTCTACATGGTGAAAACTGTCTGCCAAAAGTGAAAAATAATCTAAATCCACTATTTATCCATATTCATTTCTATTTTATTGTGATTTAATTTCAATAAATATATAACAAATGTATGGCCACCACTCCTCTTTTCTGATGTCCTTAAAAGTTTAGTTCTGCTTAATGTCATATTTATGTCATTGAATGAACCTTCCTACAGTAACTGGCACCACCAGAATGAATTTATCAACTCCTGACTTGTTTCCTCTCTCTTTGCCAGCTTCTCAAAATTGTACCAACTAATTCTGAGTAAGGTAACCCTAATTGCACCACCTGCTGGAGATCTGTTGGATTTCTGCATTCTTCTCAATAATCAAACTTATACTCATCTAACCCTGTGTTCTGTTGCTTTTCCTCAAGCCCTGTATGCCTAGAACTTCATCACCCTCCCCTAGCCCATCACTTCTGTGTTGGCCTCGACTATGAATCTGGGTTGTTTTCTGAGATATGCTAGTGATTCTATCTGAGACTTCACATCCCTGAGACTGGAATCCCATCCTAAACCGATACCAGTGGCTGGAGCTTGTGTCATGCCCTCTTATTTCTTATCAGCCCTCATGCCCTAGGAATGGATTCTAATCTTGAGTAATAACGGTAATAATAGAAATCAGGTTTTGAGCTAGTACTATATACTAAGCAATACCTGGATTATGTTGTCCTTAAAACCAATGTATGAAACCATTATTAGTTTTACAGATGGGAAAATGGGGGCTTAGGAAAATTAAGTAACTCGCTCAAAGTCACACAGCAGGTGAATAATGCAGTGGAATATGAACCAAGGGGGCTGAATCCAGACCTGTGCTCTGAATTCCACTCTATTGCTCCCCTGGAATTCCTGACTTACTGCTCCTGCTGTATTGGTCACAAATAGGGCAGTGACACAGAGAAGACCTGCCTTTCAGGACTGGTGGCTGATAGGACCTCTACAGTGGGACTCTCCTCCTCATATCCCTTTGACTATTTTTATGATTGTATTATTAAATGCTTGACACTGGGGACATGTAACAGACAAGGCAAGCACAGTCTCTTCCATCCAGCTTAGCATCTGGCAGAAGAAAGAAAATCACATTTTACAAAAAATTGCATACTTAGTGTTGTAATAAGCTCACTAAGGAGGACTGCAGTGCACAATAAAAGCATACAACAGGACAACCTGACCTATTCCGGCAGGTCAGAGAATTGCTGCTTTGTCTCACCAACTCAATTGGATGGCTCAGTACTTACTGTCTGGCTCACACATCACTTCTCTTCCAGGTTCAGCCACAACAAAGTTTCTTCAGCAGAATTCCAGCTCTGAGCTACACAGGTCCCAGCATGCTTTGCAGCTCTCCCAGTTCACAGCAGCCTCGTCTTCGCTAATAGAAGTTTTACTAGATATATTTATTAACATGTTTCAAGCCACCATTACGTGATCAGACCTCTGCTTTGCTGAAATAGTGAGCAATATTGTTTTATTGATTGGGCACCTACTGACGGTAGCAATATGCACACATGCATTATTCTCATACCACTGTAGCTTTAATGGTCTGGAGGTAATACTGAAAGTAATTTACTGTCACCTATATATGGCAGTTCGAATGCTGTGGTAGTTAGAGCTGCCAATTTGGAAATTCTGGTCTGCATACAAATGAGTTATCTAAAGTCTTTTCAGAACCAATCTGATATGACCAGATAGGAAGAAAGATGAAGCCTTTGCATCACTGATCTGATACATACACAAATACAGTAAATGGGAAAAATTTCTTGAGAATGAAAGAAACATATCTTCTGTTATCCTTAGTTTTTTAGTGGGGTCAATGACAGGGACTGAATGAGAGTTTGCTAACATGTTGACTTAATTTAGTGTCAAATCCTGCATCTTTCTGCTACCTGCACTGCAGGATTCAATACAGGAGCTGAAGATAGAGCAGAGGTTTAGATAAAGAAATGCTGAAACACTGTTTGTTTTTCCCCAGTGATAACACTAAGAAGTTTTATGTACTAAATCATTCAATATTTTATATTATCAAGGGATCAATCTTAAAAAGAAGCAAACAGAAACTTACTATTGTAAAAACTCACTTTATATTCATTGTTTCTTTGGCCTAAATGCATTTTAAAGAAAAAGAATTTAAATTCTATAAATATGTGTAGGTCTTGTTGATCCATTTTAACTGCTGGACAGCATTGATAGCCTTCCATTACGTAGATTACATTTATGTAAAAGTTGCACAAAGAGAGGGACAATTAGGTTGTTTTCATTGTTCGTTTTACTAGCATAAGGTGATTTAGTGAAAATCCTTGTACATATCTTTGAGCTCATCTACTTTCTCTAGGATAGACACCCATAAAAAGTGGAAAAAAAACAAGTCGTGAAAAGATATGTACAGTTTGTCCAATTATATATATCTTTAAAACTCACAAATATATTGCATATGGATGAACTTATTCATATTATGGAAGTTCAAAAACATGCATGGAGATGATCCACACCAAATTCAGGAGAATGGATACTTCTAGGGAGAAAAGGGTAAGGGATGGAAGGAGCATTTTAGCAATATCCATAACATTCTATTTCTTAAAAAAATGATCTAGAGTAAATTGCAATGCATTAACATCTGTTCAGTCTTGGTGATAATTATGTAGATGTATTTTTTTATACTTTTAAATAAATTTGGAATCTGTCATAAGTTCTGTTAAAATTAAGTTCTGTGAAAAGTTGTAGGATATTATTTAGAAGAGGAAAACCTTATGTGCACCATAAAAGCATTAGTTGTTGGTAAAAAATCTTATATGCATAGGCTTAGCTGCCTCCTGTGGGAGGAGGTACATGTGAGTTGGAAAACTAGCTGTGAAAAGTAATCAAATCCCCACATAGCAGAAGGATTCACAAGGCTCTGAACCTAAATAGCACTTTCTACTTTAACTCTCTGGAGGTAAGGCTGGAACTAGAAATCTTGGGTGTTCTGTGAGCCACTCACATGTGTCCTGATGAGGACAACAAAGCTTCCCTCCCGGGATGAGCTGGACTCAGTTACAGATAGGACTCATCCTTTCAGGGAGAAGGAAATCATATGGGCCTTTAATTCCACATGAAATCAGAATTGAATCAGAGACAAGCTACAAAGAAAACTGGAGCTGAAGAAGAAGGCAAAGGCTGGGTGGTAAGACTGTGTGGTGAGGTGGGAGCCAGCGCGGTTGGAGTCAGCCCACCTGGGTTTGAATGATGGGCAAGATATTAAAGCTTTCTGAGACTTAGTTTCTTTATCTTGAAAATAGGAGTAACCTTACCTTGGTAATATTGTTACAAGGATTAAATGAAATAACACATGAAAGTTATGGGCACCTCAAAAAAAGTTCTTTTCCTCTCCACTCATTAAAGTAAGTGTAATTGGGGGTGAAATAGGGAGGAGACAGAAGCAGCCACAAGACTTCAGCTGAAGTTCTCTAAAGTGCTGTCTCAGATGGGATCTAAGAAAAAAGCCCATCTCTGCCGCTTCTCAGACCTGGGAGTAGGATGAGGGTGAAGGGTTAGAGTTACAGTGGCTGAAAACAGCCGGGAATCAGTGCCGAGGGCGCGTATTGGATTGTGCGTGTCTTCCTCAAATTAGGGAGCAGCAGTCACTTGATGCAGCCACATATGTTAAGGGAAGCTTAGCTGTTCCGACCGCGGTGCTAAGCACTGAGCATCCGCATTCATGTTCTGACCACTGGTCAGAAGAGCAGGAAAGGCACTCAAGGAGGCACGGCAGTCTGCCCGGAGAGCTGCACCAACACAAACTCGGAGTCACGCTCTGTCACCGCTATCTGCTCTTATGCTTTAAACCGTTCATCCCAGTATAAGTTTCCAGGGGAAGATTTTGAAATCAAGTAAGAATCTTTAATGTAGACATTCCCTGTCTACTACCACTCTTGCTCAGTGCTGCTTTTTAATGCTCCTTTGATTCAAATTAAATACCTTACAGTCATTCAGAAACTGTGCCTTACGTTGCCACGTCTTCCCACCGTCAGAGGAGTTAATTAGCTCTTGGCAGGTCTGAGATTCCGAAGAGCTTGAAAGGATGATTTGTAATTGTGCACTGAAGTACAGCAAGTTGCTTCTAATAAACGTGGTTAAAAGTCTATTGTTTGGCATTTGTCAATTTCTACATGGTCTAGATTTTCATTTGTTTGGCAGAAATAGAAAATCTTATTTGTTTCACATTCCTGAAGGTAGAACCATCATCATTTCTTATACCTGAACAAAGGAAGACTGTAAAAACCTGAGAAAAAACATAAAAAGAAAAATGGGCTCTTATTGTAGCAAAAAGCCCTATAAAATTTGGAAAGGGCTTTGCTCTGGAAGACATATACCGTAAAATTAATTCTTATTGCTACTCTTACCTTTAAAGAGGTCAAAAATGAAAGACTTACAGAGAATCTTTCTTATTCATCTTTTGCCAGCAAAATAGAGTCCATTTTCTTAGACTGGCATTCCGAATCCTCAGGGGTTTTGAACTTGACACATTTCTCTGATCGTTTCTTTCACTACTCATCTGTATACACATTAAGCGGTAATTTGTGAATGTCTCAGTCCTTCCTTAACAGCCTGAGTCAACTTTTACCTGCTTCTAGAACCTTTTTTACCTATTAGTAGACCCTCTCTCCTAGGGACAAATTTAGGAAAAATACAGGATGTCCAGTTAGATTTGAATTTTAGATAAACAAGGAATATTTGTCAATATAATATCTCATGCAATATTTGGATATATTTTTACTAAAGATTTATTCCTTGTATGTCTGAAATTCAGGTTTAACTGGATGTCCTGTATGGTATCTGGCAACCCTACTTCCTCCTCTGAATTCTTCGGAGATTGATTATCCTTATCATTTACTTGTCACCTGGCATTTCCAACCTAGTTCTGTTGTATGTCTTCAGTCAGATTTTAAGCTCCTTGGAAACAGAAAGGAGTTCCACTTCTAGTTGGGATACAGAAGGATGTGTAGGATCTTCATTCATGCAATAAAAATCAGAAATCACCAGGCAAACTTGCAAACAAAAACAATCATAATTTCTTTTAAAGACATTGAAGAATTGTAGGCACAAAGAAATTTTAAAGAAGTAACAGCATAGGGAGAGGCTGATGGAGGTGAAACCAATTTCTGCGGGAGGATGGAGGAGGCCACCAGCCAGAGAAGGACTATCTGCTCTGACTAGCAGAAACCAGCAAATGCTGGGCAAATCTCTCGGTGGGCATGTTTTATTTGAATCTGATGGTGCCCTAAACACAAAGATAATCCTCTCTGCCTAGTAATGTCCTCTCACGGGAATTTTGCTGAGGAAGCAGAGGCTGGCAGCTAGGGTGGAAAGTGGAAAAAGACCTCATGATCTTGCAGCCAGAAAAAAAGAGCAATGCTTACAAGAGAATAATAATAAATATGAGAAACAATGGAGGCAAAAATAAAATAGAACAAAACCTTTGAAGTGCTAAAACACAAAAACTAAACAATACTGTCAACCTAGAATTCTATATACAGTAAAAATATATATATATCAAAAATTATGGTTAAATAAAAATATTTTCAGATAAACAAAAGATGAGAGAAATGGTTGCCAGCAGATTCACACTAAAAAATGCTAAGGAAGTCTTTTAGGCTGAAGGGAGATGGTACCAGATGGAAATTCAGATCTACAATAAGGACTAAAAAACCTTGATAAGGGTAAATGTAAAATATTTCTGTCAAATTTTTTAAAAGTCAATTAAAATGTCTTACATTATATGTGAAAACACATAATATTAATTCAAGGTTGGTCATGGTAAATTAAGAATGCATATTCTAATTCCTAAAGCAACAATTATAAAAATAATAAAAAGAGGCATAGCTAAAAAGACAATAGAGAAGATTCTAAAACATACTCATTTACACCCCCTTTCTCCAGCAAAAGAAATAAAAAATGGAAAGAAGGAACAGAATAGAAAAGACCAGAAAGAGAATAGAGACAATGTAGTCCCTCTGTAGATATCTTATCTTTGTCATAAACTACTTTAATTTGCTAAAGTGAGTGAGCAAACCCCCAACACTTCCAGCTCAGAGATACGATCCATTCCAGCCCTGTTCACTGTGTGGTCTCTGTGAGTCTACACTCAGAGGGGCTTACCTGGAAGACTGTGCCCTGCTCATAATTTTTTTTTCAACAGCTTTATTTTGATACAATTTATATACCATATAGTTCACCTATTTAAAGGATACAATTCAATGTTTTTTAACATATTTACAGATTTTTCCAACCATCACCATAACCTAATTTAAAAATATTTCATCATCCCCAAAGAAACCTTGTAGCCATCAGCCCTTTTCTTCTATCCACTCTGTTTGTTAAAATTTTGGAATTCTGGAATCTACCCTAAACTCACTGAAACCAAATGCCCGCTGGGAGACTAGAACATCTGCGTGTATCACAAGCTCCCACAGGTGATTTTAGAGAACACTAAAGCTTGACAACCACAATAGTAATCCCACTCTCTTCTCACCAAATCCATTTCACTTCGCCTCCTCCTTAAATCTGGGAAGTTCACAAAGATCTCATTATTCACTGATGAGAATAATCTCCTTGGCATGAATGGTATACCTGAGTGTCTGGCATTGCCTGACTCCAGAGGCACTCCTTACGTTGCATTGTTTGTGATGGACTCCCTGGTGTGGTGCAATCTTAGGGCCCTATGAAAACTCATGTAGATTTAAAATGAAAAATTCTTGCTGAAGAATATGCACAAACATTTTAACTAATTAATATAAAGCATGGCAGAGAGTAGTGGTTAATAACAAGAGCATGAAGTGTGATGAGGTCAAATCATGGATTTCTATCTTTGTGAACTTGAACACGTTACTGGAACTCAAGGAACATCATGTCCCCTCTCTGTAATATCACATTCTTCATGATGTTGTGATGAGAGTAAAATGAAACAAAAGAAGTCAATTATTTGGAAAAATACCTGGTACAGAGTAAGTACTCATTAGATGTTAATTATTGTAATCATTGTAGGTGACGGCTAAAAATTTCAGGTTAGGGTTGTGCTAGGACCAATTTGAAGCATTTTGCTGCTCTATTCCACAATCAAGTAAGAGGCTTATAATTTTATAACCACAGCACTTATTTCATAGGCATGTTGTCACTGAGAAATAGATATATGAAACCCAGAGGGAAGAGGCAGGGCAGTAAATTGTTCATCTTATTCAGATGGAATTTAGAAGAGTTGAGTCTGCACAGTTTTGAAACTATTATTGTGGAAACATAGAATACAACTAGGTATTGTTTGCTGTTAAAGGATTGTTAGAAGCGTGGACATGTCGTATAGTTAGTATCTATTTGTTTCTTTAGTAACTCAAAAGCCATCTTACCCTCCCCCACCTACAACTTTTTTGGGTAATATTTTTTTTTTTACTTCTATCTGTTTGTCCCTTTCTCTTGTTTCATAAATAATATACTGCTTCTCTCTGACATTCTAAAGCGGTCACAGGAATTTTAAAATGGATTGCTACATCAAGACAAGGGGAAATGAGAGAAGAGGGAGTGCGCTGTGACTTTAGGGTGGAAAGCTATGTGGTTTGACTGCAAATGCAGAGGCGGGCTTTGATTGGGGCAAACATAGGAAAGGTACAGGAGCAATCAGAGGAAACTCTTACAGATCTCCTGGGCAGAGGAAAAGTCAGCGCAGGAAACGTTCACGCGGGGAGGAAACAGCTGGTTAAAAATGTTATAGTATCAATCACGTGGGGAAATACTCTGTGGAGCCGAGCAGTGGGAGAGTACAGGCTCCTTGGCAGGACTGGAGTGAGGGCAGGGATGGGCTTAGATTTACATACTCATCCACATCCACATACACACACACACACTCTCTCTCTCACACTCCAGCGTCTTTTGGAGTCCTCTGCCAAAGGCAATGACAACAGCATGTCCTTTTTCCAGTGGCAATGAGAAATGTGTACCCTGTGGAGAGCCATAGGCTGTCTCTGTGCTGGCCGCTGCAGAGGCTACTGGAGGGAGGAACAGCACAGGCTGTTATTTTCATTGATTTCACGGCTCTCAGAGGGCCCTGCTGCTCTCACATCCAGCCACAGAGCCCAGCAAACAATTTCCCCAACAGGATGGTTTCTTATGGCTCTCCCTTTTATGCTTGCATAAATTGAGCTTCCTTGGGTGAGAGAAATAGTATTTCTAGGAGATAAGAGTGTTTCATTTTGTGAAGGGGGCATCTGGGAGGTGTATATTTTAGGACTAGGAAAGTCCCACAGAGAAAGAAAATGGAAAAGAGGGATTCAGCAGTCAAACAGAAACAATAGTTGTGACTCCCACTGAAATATAACCAACAAGGCAAGAACTCATGTGGGTGCAGCCCAGGAGTTGAGAAAAAGAGAAGCGACATTCTAAGAACTAAGGCAGAAAACCAGGCCCACCTATAAGATACAAGAGATTAAGGAAATATTAGCAAAAAATTTATTAAGTAGTTTGCAGAACCAACTTTGTACCTAGGAAACAACCTAACTTCTATGAGATAAAATTTACACATAAATAACATTATTTTTATAATAGAGGCATATAAAATGGAAAACTCTTTAGAAAACTCACCGTCCTACTTTTTATTGCACTGACAAAGTCTGAAAATTGATGAACAGAAAAGGTAAATGGAGGAAAGTTCTATGTTTTATTGTACTTTGTGGGAATAATAATAAGGAAAGGTTGGGAAATAACCAGGTTTTTGTGATCATCCTTTCTTTTACCTAAGATGCTCCTGAAACCTGAAACAAAAATTCTTCCATAGGAAAAAAGATGGGCAAAAAAAGAGCTCATAAAATGAATCCATGTACTGTGTGCTCTAGGAGAAGCAAAAAATGCCGGTGTAAACAGTGAAGCATGAGAGGGACGGAAGTCAAAGCGCAGAATAAGTTACCACAAGGGGAAGAAAATGCCACTTCGAATAAGACAGAAAAATCCTGAGATGTTGGAAAAGAGAGTTCCAGATTTCGTTCCTATAAATAAATCAGTTAAAGGTGCAAACATATCTAAGCCAGATATTTAAAGTTTTAGAGAGTATCAGATACAGGAAAATATGACCACTGAAGAAAACAATAGAAAGCAGACATCAAGAGTATAGAAATGTTGGGGTTTTAAGTATGTACTTTTGTATTATCTTTAGCACTGTATAATATCAAATTAAATGGAATAAAATCTGCTCAGAGTGCTTGATATTGGCCTGGGGAGAGTGATTTTTTTCCTTATGATAAGCAGCCAGTTTTATGGCCTATAAATAGCAATTCAGAAATGAAAACAGGATATAAAAACTAGAAAAATAGTTAAATTGCACAGGATGTCCAGTCAGGATGGACCCTATTCCTATCTTAATCAATGATGCCCTCACTAAAGAAAAGTTGAATTTGAGTGGACGAAGTCAAGATGGGCGGCGTAGGCAGACTCTGAACTCACCTCCTTCCGCGGACACAGCAAAGTTACAACTACTCATGGAAAGATTACCTCTGACACAGAACAGAAAACTGGATAAGAGGAACTCCTGCAACAACGGACAATCCTAATTGAGGTGGAAGAGGCAGAAACTCCCTTCTGGAGAGAAAAACGCTGCCTTCTCAAGCCGCAGCGCCACACGGCTGCCCGGGAGCAGCCCACAGGTCCGCAGCCTCCTAGGGGGCGAGGGGCCGTGAGCCAGGAGCACCCCCACTGTGGGTATTTTGTGGACCCAGCACAATCGAGACGAGTGGCAGAATATCTGACTTTGCCTGCTACTAAAACATTGGGGAGCACCCCCAGAAAACCTGGTTCACAAAGAAACTAAAACCGGCTCTTAAAGGGCCCGCGTGCAAACTCACCCGTTGCAGAAAGCATCCTAAAATCACCAGAAAGAAAGGCGCACAGTGCTTTGGTGAAAAGAGACTCACCTGATAGGCCCTGACTGCAGCTCGGTGGGAGGTGAGACCTCTCCAGGGACTGGGACATTGGTGGCGGCCATTGTTGTGGCCCGGTGTGGGTGTGCTGACACAGACGCCATTGGAGTTCTCCCTGGGGCCTGCTAGCACAGGGTCTGCCCCACCCGCTAGAGCACCAATTTAATCCAGCTTGGCCAGGGCAGGCAGCCCACCCTAGAGACTGGCCCCACCCAACAACAAGCCCTCAGGCAACTTGTGGGCCTGCATAGATTGGTGACTGGATTCTCTGCAGCCTGGCAAATGAGCCAACTTCAGTGGGGCAGGGCGTGCACAAGGAGCGGGTGGAGAGTGTGGGGCAGTGGTGGAGTGTGTGGGGCTCCCGCCGTGGAGAGACTGGGTCTGCTTCAGGAGGTCTGGGCGCCCACACGGGGCAGGACTGTGTTGACTGTGTGTGTGTGGACCTGTGGGCAGCAGGGCTTGTCAGCTGCAGAAGACTTGTGCTTCTCAAAGACCCACAGGGGGGTTTGCCCCACCTTCCAAAGCATGAAACAGTTGAGTGCTCCCATGCCTGAGGCCAGCCCCACACAGCTGCAATCCTTGGAGAGCTGACAAGAGAGCTAAAGGCCGGAGGCTTATAGCAATTGTAAGGCCCTGAGCCTAACAACCTGCCACACTGGGGGCCGACTCACTTAAAAGAAATACTGCAACACAAATGTGGTATTAGAACTTGCAGCCAACTGTGCTGGGGCTCCCCACACCTCATAAAGAGACTGAAGGGCCCACAACAACTACAAGCAGCTGAGCTTTCAACAACTGGCCAGGAGCATAACTCGGCCTCCCTGGGCACCTACAGGGAGAGCAAACAGGCCACAACAGAAGGACACACGTAGCCCACATAGGGGTCACCCCTGGAACATTGAGAACTGAGGGAAGCACACTGCAGGCCCCCTAAGGCATCACTTACATAAGGTCACCTATCCAAGAACAGGAGCGTTGCTGACCTACCTAATATGTAGACACAAGCACAGGGAAAGAGGCAAAATGAGGAGGCAAAGGAATACATTCCAAGTAAGGGACCAGGACAAAACTCCAGAAAAGGAACTAAGTGAAACAGAAATGAACAACCTACCCGACAGAGATTTCAAACAAAGAGTGTTAAGGATGCTCACTGATCTGGGGAGAAGAATAGATGAACTCAGTGAGAATGTCAACAAAGAAATGGAAGATATAAAAAAGAACCAATCAGAAATGAAGAATACAATACTGGAAATGAGAAATTCACTAGAGGAACTCAAAAGCAGGGTAAAGGATACAGAAGAACGGATCTGCAAGCTGGACGAAAGACTAGAGGAAATCACCCAAGCTGAACAGGTAAAAGAGAAAAGAATTAAAAAGAGTGAGGACAGTCTAAGGGACCTCTGGGACAACATCAAGTGCACTAACATCCGTGTTATAGGTGTCCCGGATTGAGAAGAGCGAGACAAAGGGGCAGAGAATCTATTTAAAGAAATAATAGATGAAAACTTCCCTAACCTAAGGAAGGAAACAGAACTCCAGGTACAGGAAACACAGAGAGCCCCAAACAAGATAAACCCAAAGAGGCCCACACCAAGACATATCATAATCAAAATGTCCAGAATTAAAGATAAAGAGAGAATCCTAAAAGCCACAAGAGAAAGTCAAGTTACATACAAAGGAAACCCCATAAGGCTATCAGCTGACTTCTCAGCAGAAACCTTACAGGCTAGAAGAGAGTGGCATGATAGATTTAAAGTGCTAAAAGGAAAAAACTTACAGCCAAGGATACTCTACCCAGCAAGGTTATCATTCAAAATGGAAGGAGAGATCAAATATTTCCCAGACAAGCAAAAATTAAAGGAGTTTGTCACCAAGAAACCAGTGCTACAAGAAATGTTAAAGGGACTGATTTAAGGGGAAAAGAGAAGACCACAAATAGGAAAAATTATCTATTTCCATGATAAGAGGGTAATGGATACAAATGCACAAAAAAGAGGTTAGATATGTATCAAAAACATAAAAGGAGGGAGGAGGGGAGTTAAAGAGTAGAGCTTTCAGACAGAGGTCACACTAAAGACACCAGCAATTCTGTATAGAAGGAGAAAGGAACAGAGAAGGACTACTAAAACACTGAGGAAAAAAAAGGTTAAAAAATGGCAGTAAGTACATATTTATCAATAGCTACTTTAAATGTCAATGGACTAAATGCTCTAATTAAAAGGCATAGGATGGCTGATTAGATAAAACAACAATACCCATATATATGCTGCATACAAGAGACACACTTCAGACCTAAAGACACTCACAGACTGAAAGTGAAGGGATGGAAAAAGATACTCCACGCAAATGGCAATGAAAAGAAAGCTGGTGTAGCAGTACTCATATCAGACAAAATAGACTTTAAAACAAAAACTGTGAAAAGAGACATAGAAGGGCATTACATAATGATCAAGGGAACAATCAAACAAGAGGATATAACATTTGTAAATATCTACGCACCCAATGTAGGTGCACCTAAATATAGAAAGCAATTATTAACAGACATAAAAAGAGAAATAGACAGTAACACAATAATAGTAGGGGACATTAACACTCCACTTACAGCAAAGGATAGATCATCCAAACAGAAGATCAATAAGGAAAAATTGGCCTTAAATGACACACTAAAACAGATGGACCTAGTAGATATATACAGAGCATTCCATCCAAAAACTGAAGAATACACGTTCTTTTCAAATGCACATGGAACATTCTCCAGGATTGATCACATATTAGGCCACAAAACAAGTCTCCATAAATTTAAGAAGATTGAAATAATACCAAGCATCTTTTCTGACCATAACGGTATGAAACTAGAAATAAACTATAGAAAGAAAATCAGAAAAGCCACAAATACGTGGAGATTAAACAAAATGCTACTGAACAAGGACTGGGTCAATGAAGAAATCAAAGAAGAAATCAAAAAATATTTGGAGACAAATGAAAATGAAACTATGACATGACAGAATTTATGGGATACAGCAAAAGCGCTTCTGAGATGGAAGTTTATAGCAATACAGGCCTATCTCAACAAACAAGAAAAATCTCAAATAAACAATCTAACAATGCACCTAAAGAAACTGGAAAAAGAAGAACCAACAGAGCCCCAAATCAGTAGAAGAAGGGAAATCATAAAAATCAGAGCAGAAATAAATGAAATAGAGACCAAAAAAACAATAGAAAAAATTAATAAAACCAAGAGCTGGTTCTTTGAAAAGATCAACAAAATTGACAAACCTTTAGCTAGACTCACCAAGAAAAAAAGAGAGAAGGCACAAATAAGTAAAATCAGAAATGAAAGAGGAGAAATTACAACAGACACCTCAGAAATACAAAAGATTATAAGAGAATACTATGAAAAGCTATACGCCAACCAATTCGACAATCTGGAAGAAATGGATAAATTCTTAGAATCATACAACCTTCCAAAACTGGATCAAGAAGAAGTAGAGAATTTGAATAGACCAATCACCAGTAAGGAGATCGAAACAGTAATCAAAAACTTCCTCAAAAATAAAAGTCCAGGACCAGACGGCTTCCCTGCTGAATTCTACCAAACATTCAAAGAAGACTTAATACCTATCCTTCTAAAATTCTTCCAAAAAATTGAGGAGGGGGTGAAGCTCCCTAACTCATTCTATGTAGCCAACATTACCCTGATACCAAAACCAGACAAGGATGACACAAAAAAAGAAAATTACAAGCCAATATCACTGATGAACATCGATGCGAAAATCCTCAACAAAATACTAACAAATCGCATGCAACAATACGTTAAAAAGATTATACACCAAGATAAAGTGGGATTTATTCCAGGTATGCAGGGACGGTTCAACATTCGCAAATCAATCAACGTAATACACCACATTAATAAAATGAAGAATAAAAATCACATGATCATCTCAATAGATGCAGAGAAAGCATTTGACAAGATACAGCATCCATTTATGCTAAAAACTCTGAATAAAATGGGTATAGAAGGAAAGTACCTCAACATAATAAAGACCATATATGAGAAACCCACAGCTAATATCATACTCAATGGTGAAAAACTGAAAGCTATCCCTCTAAGAACAGGAACCAGACAAGGATGCCCACTGTCACCACTCCTATTTAACATAGTGCTGGAGGTCCTCGCCAGAGCAGTCAGGCAAGAGAAAGAAATAAAAGGGATCCAAATTTGAAAGGAAGAATTGAAACTGTCATATTTGCAGATGACATGATTTAATACATAGAGAACCCTAAGGAATCCACGAGAAAACTTTTAGAAGTAATAAACGAATGTGGTGGAGTTGCAGGATACAAAATCAACATGCAGGAATCGGTTAGATTTCTGTGCACTAGCAGCAAAGTAGTGGAGGGGAAGTTAAGAGTACCAGACCATTTACAATTGCAACAAAAAGAATAAAATGCCTAGGAATGAACTTAACCAAAGAGGTGAAAGAGCTGTACATGGAAAACTATAAAACATTGCTGAAAGAAATTGGAGAGGACATAAAGAAATGGAGGGATGTTCCGTGCTCTTGGATTGGAGGAATTGGCATGGTTGGGATGTCCATGCTTCCTGGAGCAATCTATAGATTCGGTGCGGTCCCTATCAAAGTTCCAACAACATTTTTCACAGAAATAGAACAAAGAAGCCTAAAATTTATATGGAACAACAAAAGACCCCGAATAGCTAAAGGAATCCTGAGATAAAAGAACAAATCTGGAGGTATCACACTCCCTGATTTCAAAATATACTACAAAGCTATAGTAACCAAAACAGCATGGTACTGGCACAAAAACAGACACACAGATCAATGGAATAGAATCAAAAGCCCAGAAATAAACCCACAGATCTATGGACAGCTAATCTTTGACAAAGGAGCCAAGAACATACAATGGGGAAAAGAAAGTCTCTTCAACAAATGGTGTGGGGAAAACTGGACAGCCACATGCAAAAAAATGAAAGTAGACCCTTACCTTACACCATACACAAAAATTAACTCCAAATGGATTAAAGGCTTGAATGTAAGACCTGAAACTATGAAACTTCTAGAAGAAAACATAGGCAGTACGCTCTTCGACATCGGTCTTAGCAACATATTTTCAAGCCCATTGTCTGACCGGGCAAGAGAAACAATAGAAAAAATAAACAAATGGTACTACATCAAACTAAAAAGCTTCTGCACAGCAAAGGAAACCATCAACAAAACGAAAAGACAACCTAACAATTGGCAGAAGATATTTGCAAACCATTGATCTGATAAGGGCTTAACCTCCAAAACATATAAAGAACTCATGCATCTCAACAACAAAAAAACTGACAACCCAATTAAAAAATGGGCAATAGACCTGAACAGACCTTTCTCCAAAGAAAATATACAGATGGCCAACAGACACATGAAAAGATGTTCAAAATCATTAACTATCAGGAAAATGCAAATCAAAACTACAATGAGATATCACCTCACACCCATCAGAATGGCTATAATTAAACAAGACAGGAAACAACATGTGTTGGAGAGGATGTGGAGAGAAGGGAGCTCTCATACACTGCTGGTGGGAGTGCAAACTGGTGCAGCCACTATGGAAAACAGTATGGAGAGTCCTCAAAACATCAAGGATAGAACTACCATATGATCCAGCTATTCCACTGCTGGGTATTTATCCAAAGAACTTGAAAACACCAATGCATAAAGATGCATGCACCCCTGTGTTCATTGCAGCGTTATTCACAATATCCAAGACTTGGAAGCAACCTAAGTGCCCATCAAGGGACGAATGGATAAAGAAGCTGTGGTATATATACACAATGGAATACTACTCAGCCATAAGAAACGATGAAATCCAGCCATTTGTGACAACATGATGGACACTGAGGGTATTAGGCAAAGTGAAATAAGTCAGAGGGAGAATGTCAAATACTGTATGATTTCCTTCATTAAGTAGTAGATAATAACAACAATAAACAAACACATAGAGACAGAGATTGGATTGGTGGTTACCAGAGGGGAAGGGGGGAGGGAGGAGGGCGAAAGGGATAATTAGGCACATGTGTGTGGTGATGGGTTGTAATTAATATTTGTGTGGTGAACATGATGTAATCTATGCAGAAATAGAAGTATAATGATGTACACCTGAAATTTATACAATGTTAGAAACCAATGTTACTGCAATAAACAAAAATTTAAACAAAAAAAGAAAAAGTTGAATTTGAAATTGAGAAGTAAATCACCCAACAGATGTATCCACTGACCCTAAATTAACTATTATTACTGTGAAAATTATGAAATCGGTGGGGGGCGTAACCCAATTATCTAGAGAATTATGAGCTCTAAAAGCTCTCATACATGAAAAGGTAAATGAAAACTACGTTAGGTTAATTAGAAACACAAGTCAGAAATGCAAAATTAGTTTGTATCTAACACTTCTAAAAACAGGAGTAGTTTTTAAAAAAGGAGGATGCCGAGGCCCTATTTTTGCTCATCTGTTATATCTGTTCTTGGGTCATTCTCTAGTCCAAGAGTGTCTATTTTTAACACTACCTTCATCCTCACACTATGGTTCGAAAGTCATTATATGCCTGTCAGTTTTTCATGTTATGGATTTTTCAAAATGTTTTTACTCTTAAAAGAAAGAAAAATCATACATAGTCCTCTTATCCTAACACTTTTTAAAAATGAGTTTGTTTTGGGGCCAGCCCCGTGGCTTAGCGTTAAGTGCATGCTCCACTACTGGCGGCCTGGGTTCGGATCACGGGCGCGCACCGACGCTCCGCTTCTCCGGCCATGCTGAGGCGGCGTCCCACATACAGCGACTAGAAGGATGTGCAGCTATGACATACAACTATCTACTGGGGCTTTGGGGAAAAAACAAAAGGAGGAGGATTGGCAATAGATGTTAGCTCAGAGCCAGCCTTCCTCAGCAAAAGGAGGAGGATTAGCGTGGATGTTAGCTCAGAGCTGATCTTCCTCACAAAAAAAAAAAAAATTAGTTTGTTTTTACTTTTTTGCTTCTATTCTTTGTTAGCGAGCTTACATATTCTGACACAATAATAATTATAGCATAGCTTTTTAAAAAATGTATCCTGCCTTCAGCCTGGGCACCTGAATTTCGAGACTAAAAGCTGTTGTGTGGGGTCTTCGTACTCCACCCCTGCGACCCCCTCTCTCCTGCCCAGCAAGACTCAGTTTCCATTGGTTGCCACTTCCACTCTCCAAACATTGTCCCTCCCACTTCCTTTTCAAAGTTAAAGGCAACTTACAATTATCCTTTTCTCTCTGACTTTATGATTGAAATCTTTTATGTACAATAACCCTGGACTGTATCCTGCCTCCTAAATGTTCCTCAAGGGGGTGTTCTTGCCATTTTGGGGCAATTGTCCTTTGAGTGGAACATGAAATAACCTTGGTTTTCACCCACTACATATGAGTGGGGCTCCCCTCTTCCTTGTAACAAATAAAAATACCTCTACGCATTCTAAAATTCTCTTTAGAAGATGGTGCTACCCCCACTGAGAATTACTAACACATGTAATTCGCTGTGTGTGCTAAAGATGCAAATCTGAGTTGCCGCAAACATAGCGTGTTCCTAGAAATACGTCAAAGAGCTAACCATCTGAAAGTATCTCCCCTGATAGGTTTCCATGATTCCTGAAATTCCCACCATTGGTCATTGCCTCAATTAGGTATACAATAATAATAAAAAAATACTTATATAGATCTTACCATATGCTGGACACTGTTCTAAGCACTATACAGTATAGTAATTTAATCTTCTACAATGAACTCTGTAAGGTGCTATTATTATTAATATTATTATTATTCCCATTTTACTGATGAAGAAACTGAGGAACAGAGAGCTTAAGCAAATTTGAACTAGCAGTGCCAGGTATTTAGTTGGTTAGCAGTAGGGGTAGTATTTGAACCGAGGCCATCCAGGTCCAGAGTCCATGCATGCTTTTAACCACCACTCTATGATGCCTTTGTACAAAGCCAAGATCACAGTCTTCAGTGGCCACTGCTAAAATGACTCTGCATTACCTTGGAAGAAAGTAAAATCATGCATTAGGCAAATTTTCAGCCGTACTATATGGATGGCCCATCTAATATAAAATTAAAACAAGACGCATGCGTGGTACTAGTTAAAAATACAAGCATTGAAGTCATTCAGACTCATCTTCCTATCCTGAATCTACCCCTGATAAGTTGTGTAACTAAGCACTTAGCATAGAAAGCAGCATGAAGTAAACTTTCAATATATATTAGTGTTACTATTATCCTCATTATTATTAGCAATCTTTATTATTAATATACGTAAAGTAGGACTTTTCTATGGTGCTTCTCAACCTGGTAGTCCTTTAAAATCAATTGAAAACGTTTAAAAAAATACTTATTTTCTTAGCTATACACCATACCAAAATAAGCCAGAATATGAGGGGGGGGTTTGGGGAAGAGGGCTGGTTATCAATATTTTGGTAAAACTCCCCAAATAATTCTAAAGTGCAGCCAGGATTAAGAATAAAGTTGGTCAACTAATATTCATATGACCTTCAAGGCAGCATGCTGGGCGTGGCGGTGTGCTGGGCACCATGCTAGTCACTGAGGAGGTTCTCACAGAACCGAGCACCCTGCTGTGTAGAGCACACAGGATGGAGATTTAATACATGGACCCCTGAATCAGGGAGATCTGGCCCCAGGCATGGTTTCTGTTCCTTCGTCTTCTAATCCACTGTGTCTTTTGTCTTACTGTGTGTCTAGTGTGGCTGTGGTTGCTAGCCTCTGGGGTCATAAGAGACAATAAGATGTAGTGTTGATATGTTACTTAGGCTGATTGTTCGTTGTTCCTGGATGTGAGTGCTTTAGCAGGAAGTGACTTAAATCTTTATGGATTAATTTTGTTACTATTATCACTATTATTAGAACTATAATTTATTAAGCATCTGTTCCATCCCAGGTTCTACATATAATGTCTCATTAAACCACAAAACAACCCTGCAACATAGGTGCTGTTATCCAAATTCTATAGGTGAAGACAGTGATGCAGTGAGAAATCAAATTGCCCAGACTCACATAGCTTCTAAGTGGTAAGTCAGAATTTGGACACAGATCCCAGCTCCAAAACCCCCACTTTCTCCACTGTGTTCCTATTGTCTTGGCTAAGACTGCCAGAGTCACCATTAGGACTGCTAGCAGCATCTTGTCAGGTCTGGGCTTACTGCAAATTGTCCTTAGTCTTGAGAATAATAGATCAATTTTGGTTCCTGAGGGAGGGGGAGTGCCAGGTAGAGACTAAGATGGTTCTGGAAACAATGGATGCACCCAACAGGAACCTTATTCAAAGGTGAGGGAGGAGACCAAAGGTGTCAATTGTGTCTCTGATTCTGAGAGTTATGGGTCTTCAGAGAAGAGATAAAATAAGGACTAGTCCAGCCCTCAGGGACCCAGAGTAAACTTCCAGAAGTAAAGCAACCTTAGAAATGTTAACAGATTTCATTTGGTGCAGTATTGGTCAGCATATTTCCATCCCTCTACCTGCAGTGGAATTCTAAACAACAAGGAAACAAGGAGAAAAGTAAGGGAATAGGAATGAAGAGAGACGATGAAAAAGATCCTGGCATCTTCCCAGAATATTCTAGAATTTAGCTTGATTTTATTTTGAATCAGATTTTTCTTTTTTAAAAAAAAGCAACACTTGGTTTTTATATAATATCTCTCTTCACAGGAATTTAAATGAGAATTCTCTCATATAGAATTGTTTCGTAGTTTGCCATGTTATAGTATTTCTTTTCAGGATAAAGTTAGAGAAGAAGTAATTAGATTATAATTCCTATTTGGATATAGAAATTAGAGGACAGAGAGTTGAGATTTCCCAAAGTCCCCAAAAGAGGGAAAAAGTCGGTCCAAGACACTTTCAAATCAGTCCCAGAGGAAGGATGCCTCAGGGCTTGCTGAGGAAAGCCTTGGGTTTCTATTTAAAGGATAGCCCTGAACTGTGCCCAGAAAAACATTTCTTGAATAACTTTGGGGCTTTCTTTGAAGCTAGACACCAAAATCATGGACTGATGGAGTCCACTGAATAGTGATGAAGAATGGGCCCCAGAGGGGGAAGAAATGAGGGCAGGGAATGCTTCTTCTCAGTGTCCATGGAGTGCAGAATTTACAGAGACAGAATTGAGAAATGCTTAGCATGGAATCATTCTCCAGGGATCTGAAAAGGCAGGAGAAAGGACTCTGACAGAGAAGTCACTAATCCCAAGAAAAAATGAACAGCCCCACCTTCCTGGACTGACAGTTCCTGTAAGAGCTGGATGGCCAGGCAGAGTCATTTAAAAACCCAACATCTCCTGTTTTTCATATTTATAATCATGATATCATTGTCATTTCATGTTTACTGATTGATTTTGTGACAGGAAATGCTAAATTCTCCCGTGATTTAGATATTCGTGCTCACTTTTAATTGCTTCTAACCCAGATGATGTTAATAATTGTTCAAAATATCCTCTGCTGCCATTCCCCCTCTCTCACTTGATGCTCCGGCAACACCTAATTGCTTGTAATTCCTTGTACATACCACACTACTTCTGACCTACAGGCTCTCTTCCTTTTCCTCTTCCCTTTTTTTAGCCGTCCCTTATTCATCCATTAAGATGCCTCTCAGGTGGCACTTTCTCTAAGAAGGCCCCAGGTTGTGCCATGTATCCGTCCCACATAGATGTAAAAATTCCTCTGCATGACTCTGTCATTGGACTAAACCCATTATACAATAGCTAACTGTTTATTTCTGTCACCCTAACTAGAACTGTGAGCTGCTTGAAAGCCATGACTAGATCTTGTCCATCTTTAAATCCGCATCAACTAGGTCAAAGGCAGTTCCATGGTAGCATTTGGTAAATGTCCATTGATTTAATAACTGATGGAATAAAAAAAGAATGAAAATTTATAGGAGAGCTTTATTAAAAGTCACCTAGAAATCTGTAGAAATAATGAAAGCTGAAAATCTAATGCATCGTCTCCTTATGACTTGGCAGAATGCAAGACAATAGGTCCATTAACCAAAGAAATCTTCATATGCTTTGAGATACAATTAAATGTTGAGTGAGATAAAATCCTAAATTAAACAGAGAATTCTTCACTTGTGAATAGGTTATGTTCCACTCAATTGAAAATCTCATTTATTTGAACCTGAGAATGTGTTTACTGAATGAATCTGTGAATGGTGGTTAGGTGCTTGCACTAGCCTATCAGCCCATAAAATCCTAGGTAATCTTTTGTGCCTCTTTCTCTCCTGAGAATACTTCTCTGTTTGTTTCTCTTCACCAAACATGTTACGAATCCCCGAGGCCTTGTCAAGATTCTCCTATCTCCCCGTTGTCAGTTTCAGAATGATAATTTCCATGCCTACACAAAACCCTTCTTTCTCCATTGCAATTTTATATTGTCTTCTTTTTCACTCCTTTTCACTAATTTCTATCTTAATGTCTTAGGCAGCCCAGGCTGCTATAACAAAATACCATAGACTGAGTGGCTTAAACAACAAACGTTTATTCCTCACAATTCTGTAGGCTGGGAAGTCCAAGATCAAGGTGCTGGCAGATTCAGTGTCTGGTGAGGGCCCTCTTCCTGATTTGCAGACTGCCGTCTTCTCATTATGTCCTCATGTGACCTTTCCTTAATGTATGCTCATGTGACCTTTCCTTAATGTATGCATGTGGAGAGAGAGAAAGAGAGATCTCATGTCTCTTCCTCTTTTTGTAAGGGCATTAATACCACCATGAGGGCCCTATTATCATGATCTAGTCTAACTCCAAGTACTTCCCAAAGACCCCACCTCCAGATACCACCACACCTGGGATTAGGGCTGCAACATACGAATTTTGAGGGGACACAAGCATTCAGTCCATAGCACTAGGCTCTGGTTTCTTAACACTTAGAATTGTCTCCTCCTCTCCAACCCTACAAGTACTGTGTGAGTCAGGCACATGCATTCTCAGCGTACTGTACACTAATTGGTCTCTCTGTTTCAATTCTTGTCCCTTCACAATCCATCTTTCACCTGCAGACAGAGTTACTAGCACACAAACCTGTTATATGCAGATCTCTGTGATAAATCGATCACGATTTTTAGTAGAGAGGCAACATAGCATTTTCTCTGAACTGGATCTTATTTCAAATCCCAAATTTCCACTCACAGGCTTTGCAATTCTGGACAATTTGCTTAACCAAAAACGAAGCACTCTAGCTTATCCCTCAGGGTAAACAAGAATCTTTTCTCTTTCTTCTCGCTTAGTATGGAATGTCCTCTCCTCTCAGATGTAGCCAGGGACCCAGAGTGGGGAAACCTTGGTCTTAGCCGCCTCTTCCTCGTGCAGCCGTAGCTGCAGCACAGAGGGGCCCGCAGTGGGACCTCCAATCATAGCCAGCCAGGCACAGCCTTTGCTTGGGCAGCATAAGCAATGGCCCCACTGGGCACTCCATTCAGGTGTGGACAGGCGTTTGCTGGGCTGTGGACCTAGTGACAGCAGCCCCACCCATCCAGCCAGGACAATAAATCCTGTTCACAAATCACTGGACTTACCACGTTATATATTAATTATCTATTTATTTATGTTGACCCAGCAGGAACTGAATAGTCCCCGCCAGGTGAGCCCCTGGGCCAGAGGGAGACAGGGCCATGACTGCCCCAGGGTTGGGTCCTTTGTCATAGCATATCTGCAGCTCAGGTGACTCCTGCTTGCTTGTTCTGTCTTCACAACATCAGAATGGAGACAAAAACCCTAGAGAGAAGCACTGGTAATGGTGCTAGTGAGAATCTATGGGTCAACTCTGAGGTGTGTTTTCCTAAAATCCATTCCTAAGAGGCTTTGGAAAGCTACATGGGATCTGTATACGTAATTTCAGGTCAGACATGTTGGATTATTTTTATTTGTGTTTTCACCACGTTGAGAGGACAATAACATTTTTTTTTTGAAAATCATTTTTTTTCCTTTTTTTTTTTTTGAGGACGATTGGCCTTGAGCTAACATCTGTTGCCAATCTTCCTCCTTTTTTCCTTTTCTTTCTCCCCAAAGCCCCAGTAGATAGCTGTATGTCATAATTGTACATCCTTCTAGTTGTTCTATGTGGGACGCCGCCTCAGCATGGCTTGAGGAGCGGTGCATAGGTCCGTGCCCAGGATCCATACCAGCGAACCCCTGGCCGCCAAAGCAGAGCACATGGACTTAAACACTATGCCAGCAGGCTGGCCCTCGAGAGGACAATAACATTTTTTTTTTTAGCACAAATATGCTAAATCCTGTTTAAAAATCATTTATTTATTTGTTCATTTGATGTTTATTGTGTGCTCACAATGTTTGTTGACTGCTAACCTAGAAGGTAGGTAATAGAGATTAAGTTATACATATTGGGGTCAGCTTTTAAGGATCTTTTTATTCTATGCCAAGAAGTTTGAGCTTTTTTCTGTAAGAGTGTGGAGCCAAGAATACCGTGGACTGATGGGAACACAACTTTGTGTCATACAGAGCAGCAGCACTGAGGATGGGTTTGAGGGACAAGGGTGAGGAGCTAGGGAGATCAGTTAAGAGGCTGTAGCATTGATTCAGGCAGAAGAGACTAAAATCTAAACAGGCGATGACCCTGGGAAAAGAGACGAGAGAATGGATTTGAGAGTGATTCTGCAGGTCGACTTGAGACGTATAATGACAGATCGGATATGAAGCCTGAAGAGAAGTGTTTTAGCTTGAGTGAGCAGGGAATTGATAACGCATTAACTGGTTTATGAAACATGGGTAGGGAGCAGGGCTGAGTGATGACAATAAGTCCATGTTAATTAGGTAACATAATAGTTGTTGGCTTTTTAGTTGAAAACATGCAGTGCAAATGAAGGTGTCGTCTTAGGAGTAGGATCAGGGCTGGAGATGAAAGAAAATTTGGGAAATATTTGGTATGTAGTTAAAGCTATGAGAGAGGATTAAATCACAGAAGACAAGCAAAGCAGAAAGAGAAAATGCTGAGGACAGAGTCCTCGGGGCACCAACATTTAAGGGGCAAAACAAAATGAGCCAGCCAAGACTGAGAAAGTCAGACAAGTGGAGGATCAGATGAGACTGATAGAGTGGTGCCATGAGAGAAGAGAATTTCAAGAAGGGGAGGTAGACATTGAAGTCAAGAAGGAAGGAGACCTCGAATAGGTCAGCATCTATTTATCTCAAAGATGAAAAGTCATGTAAGGAGTTAATTCCTTGCTTAGCTCTGTGTTATAGAGCTTTTTCTTCTTCTTCTTTTTTTTTTTTTTTTTTTGTAAATTCTTTCATCTGAATATTTGGTGCCCAAGCAGTTAACCTAGAAGATATTTGGAACATCCCCTCATGGTAATTTGAAATATTGCTCAAATTAAGCTTGGAAGCAAGTTTCATCTCTGGTATGGCTAACCACAAGCCGAATGGGATGTCTTGCTCCCTTGCGTTTGATTTTTGACATGATATCTTTGACCTAAGGCAATGTGAAAAAGTAATATCCTTTATTACAGTTTCACAAACACACACAACGAAAACTTCTGACACACATCATGGATTGGAAAAGTGAGAAAGACGTTATTAATCTTCCCAGGACAGTTCTCCTGCTAGTCTTATTACTGCTTGTGATTGTCTTAAGACTCAATAAATGGTGACTGGCAACAACTTCATTCCACATCCTTTTTCTGAGGGAAGGCTGCAAAGTGGAAGAATGAAAGGAATGGGGAAGAGGGACCATTTAAAATAGAATAGATAATAGTTTTGAAAGTTTCCTTGCTGCTGTTTAGATATCTGATGGTTCAATGCAATGGAGGTGAGCAGGCTGACAAAAATCAATCACCTCATGCGGAACCAGCCTGAATCTCACAAGCCCTAGCATCTTTCACACCTTTACTTTCTCTTTCTTCCAATTGGATGATTAACTGGCATATCCAATTTCCGGACCCTGCCAGATGAGAGAGTTCACCATAATCAAATAAAGGCCTAAACATCGAAAATGTCACAAAAGGTACTAATTAGCCTCACTGCACTTCCCACACAGCTCAGGCAGTCATTGGCCATGGTTCAATTGATGAACTGGAGAGGAAGAACAGGTTTTCTGACATGCCAGGTGTGGTTTCCAAAATGGCATAGGTTGTGCTAAGCATCTGAAAGAACCTGTGCTTCCTTTGTAATCATCAAAAAGTGAGAACTATGGGGTTCACTCAGTGGATAAAAGACAGCAATGCAGATGGATGCTCATGGATGGCAGAGTTTGGAAAAGCCTTTAGGAAATACTACACACTGAGACAAAGAGATAAGGGGAATGTGGACATGCACATTTTGGGAGAGGGCTGATTTTTAAAATGAAAATTTACTCTTCTTTTTTTATATAAATCTCAAAGTAATGGTATATTTTTAGCGGTGAAGACAGCATTTCATGTTGTAATTCAAATAGTGACTTTATCATGAAGAGACAGGATTGACTTTTCATGTTGGCTCAATGGCTACTTTGCTACCTTAATGTTTTAGTGATTCTCTCATTTGAAATTTTTTTCAAGAGTTTTGAATATCTGCATTGTTAAATATGATCACAAAATACACATGACAATTCAACAAATTATGACCAGGTAGAAGGGGATTACTCTGAAGCTATTACTAATAGTGTCATTCAATCCCGTTATCATCACACATCTTGTAAATCTGTCACATCCTCTTGGTATGTGCCCATTGTCATTCTTTATAATAGCTGCATTTAGACTAGTTCCATTGCCAGCTACAAATTACATGTGGGAATAGAGTTCGGGGGAGTATACCAAGAAAATGACAAAATTTGTAAATCTCTCCAGGGGTCTTGATATTGTCAATAAATGTGAGAATATCACTTCTGTAGCTTATTAAATTTCCAGGAAGGCAACTGGACCACTGAGGGATTTATTGGTCCATTGTATCGTTGGCAATGTTTTACCTTAATACCTAATTTTTATTTTTATGAGCTTAAGCATTGCGTCTTTAAACTGAAATTTATAAAGTTAGATCACTTTGGCTGAATGGAATCCAGTGCTGCAATAGGTTTGGAAATAATCCAAACAAGTTTTAGCCCAGCCTCCTGACATCCCAAAGATACCACCTCCTTACCTGCTTTTACTTGCTCACCCACAGACAGCATCTCAGTGTTCTGGAAACATTTCAGACTCTACGTTATCTTGGTGCCACTGTACATACTGTTCTACGTACTTTGAAGACTTTCTTTCCTTCCTCTTCCCAATTCTGACCTATTCTTCAAGGAAGAGCTAAGTGTCAACTTCCCTGTGATTTTATAGCACCTGTATGTCTCTTATCATGAAACTTGACTTATGGCTTTATGAAATTGTCCCATTACCCCACCCTGATAGACAACAAGTTCTTTGAGAGTCGAAATTCTTTCTTTTTCATCTATACCATTGCCTAGCTGAATGGGTAGCACATCATCTCAGTAAATATTTATTATGAATGAATGAATGAATGAACTAATTAATAAGTGAGGTAATGACTGATGTATGTTGTTATTTACTGGGAGTCCTGTTCTCTTTTTCATTCCGTGGAAGGCTTGTGGTAAAAGGTATCAGTGTGTGTGGGCTTCTTGTTAGCCTGGAATAATGGGATCAGGGGAGGGGGCTAAGGATACCTGAAGGAGCTACTACTATAGACAAAAAAGAACAACAGACTACTGTGAGCAAAACAAAACTTTTGTAAAGCTTGAGATTTTGAGAAATATCTATGTGTAAGGATGCATTAATCAGAAAGGTAGTTAGCTAGTCGGCTAAGAACTGAGGGCCTGGAGTTAAGTAGACCTTGGTTCAAACTGTGGTTCTGCCACTTAACAGCTGTGTATCCTCAGTCTCCTTCATAATTGTAAAGTTTTCTGGGAAGATTAAAGGATATTTTATATTAAACTCCTAGCAAAATGGCAGACATGCTAAGAGTTCAATAAATGCTAGCTATTATTTTTATTCTATTTATTATATGACAATCATCAATTTATTTATTTGAAATTTTAAAAGTTAAATGTTCACTTGTCTGTCTTAAATTGGATTATGTACTCATAACATTAAACAAAAATATATCCTGAAATCTTTAAAATTATAGAAACACATTAACCTCATCAAGTTTCTATTACATGTTATATAGGCGGGTGTCTGAGAGTGAATGAAAAGTCCGGGTCTCTGAGGGTCCTTGTAAACCTAGGCTCCCCTGTGCCTTACTTTTAATATCTGAAAAATGGAGATTTAAAAAAAATCAAATTCTACTATAGGTAGGTTCTAAGAAATAACAAATTTGAAAAATGATGACAAAACAATTAGCGTATTCAAAAGAGCCGTGCGTTTGCATTTTATTTTAATTATGTTCTCATAATTGCTCGTAACAAATATCAATGAGACAATTAATAAACCAAGTTTGTGATACACTGAATTTAAAATAACTTGTAAGAGTTGTCTGAGACAGAACTTTCCCACCTTGCAAATTGAAATTCTAACATCATCCCTTCATTAAAATTGTCTGGTGCCTTGGTGAATAATTGGAGCAGTGACCTACAACAGGGTGTGCTGCCAAGAGTAGACCGTGGCGCCAAAGGTCTGGCTTCAAGTCCAACTCCCTAATTTTCTTACATGTGACCCTAGATAAATTCAAGTTATCTAAGCCTCAGTTTTCTCTTTTATAAATTGGGCACAATAAGCCCTAATCCAATTTTCTCAGAGTTGTTGTGAGGATCAGATGTTAAATAATTTAAAAACATGTAAAGTATAATAAATATTATTTATTCATATTAAAAGCAGTAATAGTAGCTGTGATAGTCTTTTTGATGTGTCTAGGTACAGTCTCTAGTTATGCAAACACTAATCCAGGTGTTGCTGTGATGTGTTTTGTAGATGTGATTACAGTACATATCAGTTGACTTTAAGTAAGAGACACTATCCTAGATAATCTGGCCTAACCTGATTTAATCAGTTAAAAATCCTTGAAAGCAGAGCTAGGCTTTCCTGCGAGAAGAAATTCCACTTGTGCCCCTGCCCTTGGAGTCTAACCTGCCCTTCCTGATGGCCTGTCCTATATTCAGATTTGCTTAGCTAGGCCTCCCAATTGTATAAGCCAATTCCTTGCATTAAATCTCTTAATATATATCTCCCACTGGTTCTACTTCGTTGGCTGATACAATAGAAATTTCTGTAACTAACCTTTTTGAGAGAAAGAAAGGAATAGTAAGAAATAGCAGAGATGATAAGAGATGAAACAATCATGTTAGGCACCTCGAGGATTCAGAACGGTTAATAGAAACCTTCAAAAGTTGGGGTGAGAAGGAGGATCATGGGAAGTGATAAGAATAAGTACTCATTCAGAAGTTTAGGAGTATGGGAATGTGTTAACTCTCTAAAAAACAGAAATTCCTGAATGTTTGTATGTGCCTCATAAAGTGTAAAGCTGATCCATGGGTGCCGTAGGACAGCCCATCAATCAAATCACAATGCTGGTGTCATGGGAGAGGCACCATATCAAGTCAGAGTAGAAAAAACAAGGGCTTTGGAGTCAGACCTGGATTAGGATCGTGCCTTGGTGAACCATTGCTAGTTGTCCGACCTTGGTCTAAGTTATTTAACCTCTCTGAAGCTCACTTATATTACTTTTTAATGTAAATGTGAGATAATAATACCTTTCTCTCAGGGATGTTATAAGAATCAAGAGGTAATGCATGTGTAGGGTCGGCATAAAATAAACACTCAAGGGGCCGGCCTGGTGGCATAGTGGTTAAGTTCGTGGGCTCCACTTCGGTGGCCCAAGGTTCGCAGGTTGGGATCCTGGGCACGGATGTATGCACAGCTTATCAAGCCATGCTGTGGCAGGCGTCCCACATATAAAGTAGAGGAAGATGGGCATGGATGTTTGCCCAGGGCCAATCTTCTGCAGCAAAAAGAGGAATTTTGGCAACAGACGTTAGCTCAGGGCTAATCTTCCTCACACACACAAAAAATAATAATAAAATAAAATAAATAAACCGTAGTTAATAGTATTCCCTTGGGACTGCGGATTCTCAACCCACTCTGCCCTTTCTCATTTTCTGAACTTCTGACTAAGAAGTAACACTGATGAACAAGCATCCTTAGTGGGTAATTGTTTACTGTTTAAGAGTACTCACATATTCCCTACCTATTGTGCCACAAGGAAGAACAAATAGTAAATGTCTAAAGAGAAATCATCAGATCATGCTTCCTAAATTGTGCAGAAATGTTTATTATAAATCTCACCATGCTTCTTCCTAAGAAATTGAATCCTTAGTATATCCACTGGCAATGCACAGTTTCCTCCACATCATTACCAGACAGTTGAAATTGCTGGCAAATCACAGAGAGATCCTACAGGCCAATGGTCAACTGTTGTTCTAGCCTTTGTCCATGTGGTCTCCTTTGTTATTGTGCCTAGATCACTTTTTTATTCCTACCTCTTTATAAGTTAGATATTTTGGAAGTAACTGAATGTAGGGGCTTCCCCTGCTCTCTCAAACTAACCATTACATCTAAATTGTCTTTTGAAAGACTTATTCTAGACTTTTCTCCTTTTTTTTTTCTTGATAGAGGCAAACACCAATAATGGTCTCTAGGAATTTAATGACATAGAGAGATATTAGCAGTTTATTGCAGCCTAGATAAAATTTAAAAAGCAGTGAAAATCATATAAATAGAGAAGAAAGAACAAGTGTCATGTGTAGGAGGGTGAGGATGGTCGAGACATTCCATTTGGACGTTAAATCCTATTTGAGTGACTGTAGGAAATAAAAGTCTAGGCTAATGAAAATTATCTGAGCATTATCACCATATCCTTGATTAGTTAGGAAAAGCATCTAGAGTGGGAAGAAAGGGGGACTGAGAATAGAACCCTGGAGAGCACCAAATGTTAAACTCCAGGAAGAGCAAGAGAAGCCCATGGAGGAGGCCAAAAGAAGAGATAAAAGAATGTGGCTGTTTTAAAGAGAATGTAGTCAATAATGTTTGTTACTTCTGAGGGGAAGAGCCGAAAAAATTGGGGACTAAACACTCATTAGATTTATTCATTAAGGAGGTCACAAATGACCTCAATGAGAACAGTTTAAGTGGAGTTGTGGATATAGAAGATGGATTGCAATAGCTTGAGTCAAGAATGGTAGGTGAGGAGAGGACATAGAA